>NC_056731.1:956783597-957083597 GCF_019279795.1 Protopterus annectens
TGTGCGTGTGTGACATGGTTATGCCATTTTAAGTGCCTGTTAATCCCCCAGTGGTAATCCTTACAGCACTTGCAGATGAAAGTCACCTGAATAGTACTGGCAGACACTGAAAACTGTATAAGCTCTGTGGTTCATGCACTATGTATATTGCACTATCTTATGTAAAACTAGCCAGGTAGGGGTTCTACTATCAACAAGGGCAGTTCATGAGTGGGTGTGTTTGTGTACGTATGTGTATTCCATTGCAACAGTGTGCCTGTGTTAGGACCACGAACATACCTTTTGACTCCTTACATAAAGACATCTTGAGAAAGTCATACAGAGAAGTGGGACAAAGCCAAAATATTAGGGTCAATATTTAAATATACTGGTCTGACAAACATACAAGGTAGACAGCATAACAGGTCGTGCATTAATATTCATTTTCTGAAGGGTATGAAGTCTGATAAGAAAATATCTGTGATTATTGTGTAACATCAGTCTTTAATTATTTCACAGTACTTTGCCAGAAAACCACAATATTATGTCAAACAGAACAAAAATATGTGGCAAACATCAGCACATTCTGAAGACATCTGTAGAGGTGAGAGTTATGGTCACCACCTGTCCCACCCTGCAGGTTGCAGTCCATGTTTAGCTAGGTGTGACTTATGACAACGATACAAACAATACAGAGGTCCCCAGAGTCTAGAACAACAAACATTTTCTGAAATTGTCTACTACTTTCATAAAGGAGTTCTTTCACATCAGAAGCACCTTACTGGTCTGAGAAATAGCATAACCTATGGTAATGTGACACAAAGAAGCTGTCATATTGGAAACCAAGGGAAGTCCTGTCTGTTGCACTTGCCGTGGGTTATGGTATGTCCTGCCAAGTGTCACAATATTACAAGATGTGTCCCGAATTCCACATTTGATAAGGTGGCAACCCTACTCTGTGTTGCCTATGTGTGTGCAATATGTGAGTAGTTTCCACCCACAATGACCCACATGTATGAAGGCATGAATGCTAACTACCACCTCCTATATAGGTAGGTACCACCGAAAGCTGTGGCAACTGTGAGTATTGTGCTGTCATTGACCCACAAATTGATGTTAACACACTGCAATGGTGTCATACAGTGGGTATGGAATGGTGGCTAGGTCCTGGCCTCCAGCTGAATGCAGAAAACAGTACCATCGTACTATATGGTGAGGACATGGACCCACTGTTTTCCATATCAAATACAACCCCATTAACACACAAACTGCATTGACAGACCTTTCTACTCAGGTTGATAACATTGTTGCATTCAGCCATCAAGTAGTGGCAGTGGTCAGAAAAGGCTTGGATGTGGTTCACCACATAAGTAATGGTACTGCATCCAGACAAAATGTGGACATTACCTCTGTATAGTCCTCAGTCAGTACAACAATACATTAGCCACAGGGCCAGTTTGGTATGTACTGATGCAGACATCTGCACCAAATGGAAAGGCTTTGTTAACACCCACAAAGGTTATCCATGGCCTTCAACACCTGTTCCATGCAGACAGCCTCAAATCAGTACAGCCCCACTCGGTATCAGACAGGTTGTCCAGAGGTGGGCTGTGGCATGCCTAGATGGCAATTTTGTGCTCAGCCCTTCAACAGTTGCCCTATATGTCAGTATAACTCTGTGCACATTACCTGCACAAGAGGCTTGAATCACATATGAGATAGCAAAAAAAAAAAAGAAACAGCTGGAGAGACACGTTTGTCTCCCAGAGGCTGCCCTGTGTCAAGAATGCACTCTCCAAACATTTCAAACAGAGTACGATGCAGACCCTCATCAACTGCATCAAATTTGACTGGATGGGAGAAAAAAACATCTGTCCCAGTGGTCCAAAGTGTGTCCAGCAATGCCAGGGGAAACAAGTTCTTATTGATGATTCTGTTGGGGATATAGTACTGGCTAGGCTTGTAAGGAACCCAGGGCCAGTACTCTAGTTACCTCCTCTGTACCTATGAACCTGTGATCCAACAGAACTCCAAGGTGGCATGTATAAACAGTAGTATGTTGCTTCAAGGGGTATGATTGCAAGGTTATGCTGTCTGCCCCTAATGTCCCTCACACACTGTTCTACGCATATGCACTTGGGTAAGCATGCACATATACAGCCATATCTTGGTGATGAAAGGGTCTCTGCATTGCCACTCCACCATCCTGAGCTACTGTAATGGCAGCAGCTCACCATAACTTACACAAACAGAAACCTGGAATGGAAACAAAATAAGGTCAGTGAGACAGCAGTCAGTCACCAGTACTGACAGCAATAAAGCATCATAGCACAAAGGTACATACACTTTGATGTGTACGCATGACAACTGCCAACAGACAGCAGCTTACAGGGCATAACACTACTACACTACAAACTGTCATTACCTGTACTATATTTGCAGTGGGCATCAGACACATATTAGCATGTCCCTGCATCGATGGTATGGATAACAGGGATGTAGCACAGATATCATCACATGCACAGGGTGTGGTGTGGGGTTGCCAAAGGCCTAGGCTGTGCCACACAGTTTACATCATGTGTGTGTGTCTGGAGGGGTGCTGGTCAGCTGTGCCATGGATAAGAGCTGTGTGCATCTGTCAGTGGCCTGCATGTAACAGTGATGTGTGAGTGTGTTCATGCACACAGTCAAGCCATGTGCTAGCCCTACACAGGGTATGTTGGACAGCCATGGACCATACATGGCAGGATGTACAGTTCACTGTCTCCAGCCACAAATACGGGAACCAGTTCTGCCAGGAATGGCACTGGCAACACCATGCCCAAGGCCAGATGAGTACTACTTCCTGATGGTGACTGGTGTCTTCTGGGTCTGTGTTCCTCACAGGACCACCCAGGACCATGTGCCATGACCTGCTACATTGTGATGTGGACAGCACCCTCCCTTTGGTAGTGATGGTGGTACTGCCACTATAGGAGTGTGACTGTGCACATCCACGTGGGCTCTCACCTGATGCTGTTGCTGCTCTATGTCCTCATGTCCAACACCCTACTCCCACCACATGTTCAAGCACGGACATTGCACAGTGAAGGACTGACAATGTCTCAACCCATCGTCTATCCACTACATCAGCAAAATGACATAAGTCATCACCAATACTGTGGAGGGAGTCATACATGCCAGACAGTGTGGCATCCATGACCATGAGCATCCATCTGGTGTACCATTCACAACATGCCTGTGCCTCCATGATGGACCAAAACATGCATCAGGTGGCACGTGCTGTGACACCTCTGACAGGGGCTAGATGGGCAGTAGTCCTCCTTCAAGCAGTTCTGTCAATCTGCCCGTATGGGACCTCACCAGCTCTCTGGCTATGGCTAGTGTCTAAAGTCATAGATGTCATAGTCATCACACTCCCCTGTTCGACGCTACCACCCTCTGACTGCCCAATATCTGTGGCTACTGGGGACTGGGTAGGTGTGGGCATAATGACTGTTTGCGGGGACATTGGGGGTGGAAGTGATATGTCAACCAATGGGATAGATTCAGCCTGAAACAACTCCACCTGTGCCTCACAATGGCCAGCAACATCATCAGAGTCTGATGAGACACTGACATCAGGTTGTGAGGGGGGCATGAACTCCTGCATTATAATGTTTGCTAATCAACACTCTCACACACACACACACACACACACACACACACACACACACACACACACACACACACACACACACACACACACACACACACACACACACACACACACACACACACACACACACACACACACACACACACACACACACACATACTGGTTAGGTGCCACAAAGGCATTATACAGACCACACCTTGTGACTGATGCCATGCACAACACACAATCAGACCAAAACAAACACACTCTGGACAGGCCATCAACAATATACAGTTCAGCAATGTCCAGTTAATGTTGCTAGTAGTATGCACCTGTGAGATACATGACAAGTCGGAGTATGTGATGGACCTTCACCTAACACACAGTGCATCCATTTACAAAATAGTAATGCACCTCTTATAGCAGAGTGGCTACACCTATACAAAACTATGTGCTAATATGCGACAGCTCCTGCAAATATGCTACTGTGATTACCAATGGGATGCACTGCAGTGAACCCCACCACAAGTGAACATGCACGTATTGCAATATGACTAAGCTTAACAGTCATGTACAAGACAAACTGGCAGCCCTTAACATACATAGGGTATAGGTGAACCATAACATGACAGTTCCACAATCACTGGCTACAGGTTGATGTTCTCCAGCCACGCCAGATGTACCTATGGATTTTACAGGATAATATGTGCACGTATAAACATGTGCAGTACAAGCTGTGATATTACCAAAACTGCTGATATTCACAATATATGTGCGCATGCGTTCAATACAAAACACCACCCACAAATGCAGAATGACCTCACATATGTGTACAGGTATGCAGAGGCTGCCACTATGAATGCTACAATATTACTGTGATGATCACTGGAAGCTTACCTGGACACTCCCCGGCTGTGAAATCTGTGCCACCCACCTCCACAGCATATGTACTGATGGTTTCTTGTGAGCTTGTGGCTGAACCCATGTTTGCCAAGAACTCCTCTGTAGCTGAGAGTGGTGGTTGTATAGCAGACCCTCCCTCTGTGCCAGCACGGTCCCTGGTCGCAGCTACAGCCCTTTGCCGTGCATGGTTTTTGAGATCAGTAGCACAGTGTCAGACCCGTCCATAGCACCTGTCCTGGTGGCCCACATCATTCACTGTTGCTACCAGGTCTGCTCACAGTGTAGTGTGCTGTTGCTGGTTATGGTGACTCCTTGACAACAGCACCTGGTGATGGAGTCTCAGGGCATCAATAATTGCAGTGGTCTCAGCTTCTGTGAAGGGTGACTTGCAACGTCTGTATGTTTCACCTGAAAGACATGAACAGGGGAACTCATTACAGGACTGCATACATTGCTCTCCATTATGTACAGACCCTGCACATCTACTTTTGCCAGCACTATCCACCACTAACCCCCATGTCATATCCCTGCCATCTATCAACACTGTATGTCTGTGTGTATTGGCAACATAGTGCAATGCAGCATGCATTGCACCCCTGATCCTGATGTTTCATGCTACTTGCGGCATGTGCTATGAGGTGTTGCAATGCATGTACCTCTTGCACCTATTACTGCTTGTTCATAGCCTGTCTATGTGGTCTGCTGTTGTGTCAGCCCCCTACAGTATTAGTAATCCCCCGGTCTGTAGGCCTACCCCTCAGGTCTCCCTGGCCTTCTTCCCTCAGATTCTGGACTACAGTATATGGCTGGACAATCTCCTACAGTTTCCCCTGCCAGTGTAGTTGATATGAGTGTCCTTGCACTGTTTAGCACCTGCCTCATGTACATGGATGGACAGCCATCTACAAACGCCACCAAGGAACACACTGTGTGAGAGTTGTAATGACAGTAGTAACCTGCAGTCCATGCTCTCTCCCTGTCAAGGCCACATATATGTCCCCGAACAGGTTGTCAACACAATCAGTACACCTCACACACCACCCACACCTACATAACACACACAGACATCTGCAGTGGTCCTCAACATACACATACACAAACAAAGGGGATCTCCATGGCAAAGCCACACATGAACACCACAGCCATACACATCACATACCACACATGGCCACACCCCTGTGTCTCACAGACATGCAGGCGTCAACCCATGTCAAACATGTTACACATAGGGGACTCCAGTGGAGACACACTGGTGTGCCTGTGACCTGGCTATGTATGTGGATGGTCACAGTTACTTGTGTGTCATGTAACAGAATCAACCATATTGCATACACATTGCTGTCTCTCACCAACAGGTGCTGTCATGGGTCTGTCACAGTACATGTTGGTGTGCCTGCCCAGACTTGTACATCCCTGGACAATATGCAGTGAGACATGAGTGAGCACACTGGTTATGTGTCCCAGGCATGTATGTCCCTAGCCTTACGCAGCATTATGCTGTCACCCAGACAGATGCCACAATTCAATCAGGGAATGATTGCCCTTAACATGTGCACATTTCTCCTGTGATATTCCAGGGGTTGCAGTACCTGTGAGTCTGGGATGATATGGTAAACAAATCATGATGCTCTGCCAGAGATGGCCTCCATGTGTCTTCACTGGTCTTCATGCATCTGGTAGCAGTTCTTGCCAGCCCCATAATGACTCCATGAGTAAAAGTGGTGACAATATCACTACTAACATACAAGTGTCAGTGCAGCACACATTGAAGGCCATGCTGCTAAATGCTAGAGATGTACACATGACTTTCCACTCATTGCAAGCAGCCCTAACCCTTGGAACTGCAGACATCTGTGCAGTCACACAGACCGTGGCTCAAAGCTGCAGAGACCACCCCAGCCTACCTGGTCAACCAGCCTATCATACATTCAGAAGCCAAAGTGTAGCCGGTAATGCCATGGGACATGGGGTTTCTCTATATATGAAACACATACAGGCATTAAGATTCGCAGGGGACACTGCAGAAGCAGTTCACCATTGCCAGCACACACCTATTCAAATCACAGCTAACTACAACATGTGACCAGGAAGCCCATTCTGCCTATATGGACCTCATTAACTGTATTAGGAGTTGGGTCTGTACCCTGATCCTGGGTCAGTTAAACGACCCTAACATACTTTGTAAGGCATACCCATGCTAGCACACAAATAGCCAGAGAGCTATCAACAGTGGAAGTACAAACACCTTGGTGTGGCCAGGGATTCCCCCCACATGAGGTGAAGGTGCATTGCAGCTGACATTACACAACATAGACTAGCACTGCAGCATCCCTACATTGTCATCCTTCATGGCAGAGCAACCATCCTGCAGTCACTTTTGTAGTCACCATCTCTCATGATACCCATCTAGATAGGGTTAGCCATACATGCATCTCCAATGTGGAATACATCCACCTGTTCTCCTGGGGCAGTATACACAGCCTTACACCCCCCAACCCCTCATTAAGGACTGACACCAATATCTACAAATACACACAAGCACTATATGTGCATTTGTATAGATGCATGTAGTCAGATATACCCAACAGGCTACATCATCCTCTGCTAGGATATGTACATCTGCAATATATACTGTCCATAACAGAGATGACATACTGCTGTCTGAGACAAAGTAGGGGCAGGTGCCCATTTTGGAGCAATGTCTCCTTAGTGTGTACATGACAATGGGATCAGTCTGTAAACATGCACAACAAACACAGAGCTTATATTGTCTATATCCACTACAGACAGTCATATCCCCTACTGCACATATGTCTGCAACAGCACAGGAAGAACCTGTAGCTGTTCACTTCTGGTGCTCAAGGACACCAGCTATACCAGTGCTGTTGGTATAGAATACTGGATGCCTAACAGAGTCAGTGTAGGCTTCATCCCCTGTCTTCCCCATCAGTATATCAGGATATCCACAGTACCTCCCCTGCCTCCTATATGTAGGGAACACGTCACCACTGCCATGTGAAAGTCATGGTATACATCTGTCATGGAAGCCCATCACATCACAGGATGCATTATACATGACCCAAGCATAACCTTGCAACACCATAATGAGCCATATTCAAAGGAGGACTGACCATCACCTTTGTCCCAGCCTTTTGATGGACAACCACTGTCACACCTCTAGACTAAGGTGGGGAATCCCCCACTCAGTCACATGATAGAACCAGCAGACCAACTAGGCTATTCTGCAAGGCCATAGCACAGTTTATATTGAGCCCCATTAACAAGGACATTGGTGATCTGCACACACTCCGTCATGCATATTTAGGCTTTGTCAAGAAGGGTTCATGTCTGTTACACTCGGTTGATCCATATGCCACAGTCACCAAAGCCATGGATGGGGTGACAGTGCAAACTGCCTATGGTGACCTGGACAAACTCTGTGACAATATAACAAATGTGGCCATTATAGATATAACAGTCCCAAGTATGCATCTCACCATATGTTACCATAGGGGTAGCACACCAGTGCATTGACATGACCCACCTATTCCACATAGGGGAATCCATCTCAAACAGTTGACCCATAACTAGGTGTGAAATCTGTTGTTCCATATTTGGGCCTCACTTATGTGTGATGTACACTTCTGAGGTACATGTAACAGCCATTAGCCTATGTCCGACCATGTCTGCATACTGTGTGCCATCACCAGACTCCCTAGTGATGTGGACACCTGCCTAGGAAGGTCTTACACAGATACATGACTGCTGCCAGGCACATGGCCTCCGGCCACATACCAGGACATGCAGTGTCAACCCCTTTGGTGAGAGTGACATCCCCACATATTATCACAGTACTAACAACATCCTGGGCACACAGTCATGAGGGAGCTGTGGACACAGGTCCTTGGCAACATGACATTTCAACACAATGTTGCTTCCATTGTAAGGTAAACCTTGTACATGGCCCATGTCATACATAAGGGTATGTCATCAAGGTACATGTGGTATAAACATCCCCATATTTCCCCAATGAGGCCCATGATTGTGTATAATTTCCTGTTTGTCATTCACATCACACAGCACATGCAGAAGCTGGGGACATCACAGAGGTTCCCCACCAGGGAATAACAGGGCAGCATCTACCATACACCAAGAGGCTATAAGGCCAATCCTCTATGGGTTTCATACATACTCCTTAGGGGTGACCTCAGTGTGGCATACAAGGCAATCAATGACTCCATATTGATGGGACTGCTGCATGAGTGCAACTCATACTCCACTCTGTTAACACACACACACACACACACACACACACACACACACACACACACACACACACACACACATACACAGACACACACACGCATGCACACACACACGCACACTCACACATACACACACACATACACACACACATACACAGACACACACACAGACACACACACACACACACACACACACTCACACACACACACAGACACACACACACACACACACACACACACACACACACACACACTCACACACACACACACACACACACACACACACACACACACACACACACACACACACACACACACACACCAGGGGAGGTTTAGTACATGTATTGATATTTGTGACATGTGTCCCACCCTCCAGTCCTTTGACATGCTACTGTGGGTGGCAGTGACTGTGGTAGCAGCAACCAGGTCTGCTTGACATTGCAGGGCTCAGTTATTTCTGTGTTGCATTGCCAAGCATGCAGCTGACATGCAACAGAATGGACTGTGGGCTTGAACTGTCAGTGTCCAGATGTTAGACATGCTAGGAATATTACAGATAAACCTACTGAGTAATTATTATGGGAGGTGCATTTGCAAGACATATGGGCATGCATACAGTGTGTTACATAGGAGTGGCATGAACATATGTGTTTGGATGGCTATGACATATGACACTGACCTGTCCATCATGTGTTTGTAAAATCAATCTACACTGCCTTGCCAGTATGTCAGCACAAAGAATAGCTTTGATGACAACCGTGTCATACTTAAGTGACACAATTGTGGACATTCTCCAATAGTCTGTGCAGTTGTCAGCTGTACCTGATATTGTAGGCCTCCTGTCAATCCATCAACATGTCTTTGGCTGTGTACTGGTTTGGTGTCTGCATCACAGGCCAAGGTACAGTCATTTATCACATTATATGTAGAAGTACTGTCACTGGTTCTCAGGATATCATTGTAACTACACCAGTAATTTCCCAGAGTTGAGTTGGCCTATTGGTATATTACAGTGA
Source organism: Protopterus annectens (assembly GCF_019279795.1). Classification (NCBI taxonomy): domain Eukaryota; kingdom Metazoa; phylum Chordata; order Ceratodontiformes; family Protopteridae; genus Protopterus; species Protopterus annectens. Next base: position 956,793,398 of record NC_056731.1, read on the forward strand.
ACTGTAGTTCAGAGGGTCCTGGGTCCATTACTTGCAGGGGTGTCCTGTTTCCCAAATGTTACATGGCTATACTGCATGATATATTGAGAAAAGCAGTAGCAATTTTGAAGAGCTGCATTGGCCTAGTGGTGTGTTGTTGTGATTGTAGTTCAGAGGGTCATGGGTTAGAGACTTGGCTGGGCTTACTATTTTGTTGCTGGGCAGAACAGTGTCTGACTCAGATAAGGTGATTAAAGCAGTTTTAAAATTGTTTTAAGAGGGTTTGCATGATGGGCAGAGGTGCCAGTTGATACATATCCCCACTTAAACCTGCTCTATTTTCAAAAAAAAGAAAAGAAAAAAGGGGTGATAGGAAAGTGGTGAAATGGGGCAAGCAGGGGGAAAAACAATATGAAAGGCAGCTAGGGATGTGCAGGACAGGTGTAGGAAAGGACAATAGGTCTCCATTTCTTGTGCAGCAGCAGGTGTGCATTATGGTGTCAATTTGGAATTTGGAGCCTCACACCCCAGATGGAGCGGTGTGTGCAACATAACTTTGTTGATTAATTGATGGGATAATTGATTCATGGCAGTGTATGTGGGGGCAAAATGGAGATCTCTGTATGGCATGAACATTTTTTTGGGGACAGATGCCCTTTTTTAAGGTGAGAGTGGGATGTTGGGGAAGGGTTTTAGATACATTTGGGGAGGTAAATTCAGTAGGAGCGGTTGCTTTTCCAGACAGACAAGACAGACAAGACAGTGGACAGGGTGATGTATGACACATGAGGGGGGTAAACACCTTGTACAGGGAGCGTGGTTGTGAATCGGAGAACCAAGTGTCCCCAGATGCCAGCAATGGAACTGAGATCCCCACCCATGGGCAGTGGCCTTTCACAACCCCCAAAGGTGGATCAGCTGGGGGCTGGACATTGGGGCAAGCCTGCCCTTTGAAGTGCACCAGTCTGTCTTCGATCTGAGACAGTCTATCATCCAAATCACATTGGATGACCCTGCGCACCATACCTGAAACCTGATTCCAGGTGATAGTCTCCTGTCCTCATCCATGTCCAGGGGGTAGACCCCATCCCCTGAGGTGGTTCCACCCATGGGTGATGCATGACCAGCAGAAGGAGCAGCTCCAAATTGGATCCCAGAAGTGCTGGGACCTGTTGGCATGGCCAGATGAGGTGGGATAGACAGATCAGCAGGAACCGGCCTACCTAATCATGCTATGGTGTTGAGGTTTGTCAAGGTGTATTGGTTATTCACGAACAAAATATTTCAATGTTAGTTATGACAGCATGCATGGGTGTTCCAATTAACCCAGAACAATAGAATTGTATAGCATAGAGACCACAGGCATAAATGGAATAACAGTCATTATTTTAACAGCATGCCAGTAACAGTTACGGCAACAGGCCAACAACGGTGGAATTTCAAGAAGGTATGTTAGTATGCAACCACTGAAATATATAACCAATAATACAACACAAGGCCCAACATTAGGTTTTGAGAACAACATATGTGGAAATGAAACCATACTCGTAGTATATGAATAAGAATTTATGATGCAGATAATGGGTGGGTGGGGGGATTCCATTAACAACTGTATAGGTGTATTTTTTAGAACAGCACTGCTGAATACTGCACAGGTCTCCTATTATTTTACATCTGCAAATGCCCTATGGCTTCTGTAGCATGTGCATACCTCTCAAGCTGTCGACTTGCCATGGTATGGACCAAGCTGTAAGAACTATAGGTACATAACTACAGAGGGCCCATGGATGTCAGGGTAACATATATGACTAACAATGTGTACCCTGCACTGATATATGAGTGTGTGTGCTGCCCATGCACTGGCCAAGTAATCAAGGAGCCTCAATCCTCACCACTAGCACCAGTGAGGAGCATGCACATTGGGAAGGATAACAAGTGCACACACAGTAAAGTATAATTTCCCTTAAGAGCACACAGATATCACAGTCAGTCTGGGGCTGGTTTCTCCCTTTCTCTTCAGATCCCCAATAAGACTCCTCACTGGCACAGCTATAGGGCACAGATCCCCATCGAGTAGTCAAGCCAAAACCTCCAGTACCCTCTTTGCCCAACCAGTACATTGTGTCTCTGCCCAAGTAGCCGACACACACACACTTTGAAACTTGGCTTATATACAAACACACAGACACTCTTAGGGATGGCTGGCGCAGGTTCTCCAGCTATACCCCTCCTGCCAGGCTTTCTTATTTATATTACTATATAAGCAGTGTGCAAACCCACTAAGCTGACTTGAACAGTGTTTAAAATGGCAACTGCTTAGCAATGCTTAGCGGTGCACAAACCCAGTTAACTGGGCTGAGAATTGCTTAAACTGGGAGTGTTAATCACAGCCCAAACCAGCTAAGCAGAGCTGCACAATGCTAAGTACTGCTAAAATGGTCCTGTTTGAGCATTGCTTAGCTTGGCTTACCAATGCTTAGCAAGCTGTAGCTAAGGGCAAACAAGATTTTTGCATAATAAAAAATATGTATTGACATTAATTACTTATTATTTATACTTTTATATTATGTGTATGTATTTTACTTTACATGACCTCACCCTATGTACTTTAATTACTTTACCTTGGGGGTGTGCCTGTACTGTATTGGACACGTGTTTAACTGGAGGTTTTCACCACATATTTCCACTGGCACACTGATACTGGGATTCTGGACCAGCTGCACTAACCTGGTTAACAAGTATCAATAACTATGTCAGTATAAAAAATAAAAATATATATAGAAATGCTTTCTGATGTAAAAGCTGAATGGCTTGTCTGCGTATTAAAACCGTGCACCTACTGCACATGAATCCGTAACTCTAGCCATTCAACTAACTTGGCTGTGAGGGTTTCAGCTATACATTTCTGTATAGCTTTTTATTATGTCTAAGCACTGCTGAGTGCTGTGCTGCGCCTCACAAACCTGCTCAGCTATGATGAAACTTGTCATTTTATATGACAATTAAAGGCATCCAGTTTCTATTTTTAAATGTCTGGCACATGCTCATTGCCAATTTCTGCGCCACACAAACAAACAAATAAAAATAAATAAATAAAATAAAAGAAATGAATGCCAAAATCACATTTTCTCATTTAATTCCACTGCCGCACGGCACTCTCAGAGTACAGGGGGAGTGATACAGACATTGTAACACACCCCCTGTGTGGTATATATGAAAACAATTATAAATAAGTGACCAAGGACATTTTATTTAATCTTTTAGTGCCATATGGAAATATGAAAGTGCAGGGGGTGTGTTACAGGCACTGTAACACACCTCTGTGAAATATATGAATATTTGTAAATAAGTGACCAAGGACATTTTACTTTAATTTTTTAGTGCTGTACTGCACTTTGACAGTACAGGGGGTATGTTACACATCTCTGAGCATTGTAGCACACCCCTAGCACTGATTCATTAACTGTGTACATGGCTCTCCCTCAGTAGTGTGCCTTCATGTATATGCAAGGCTTGCTGCCGAGGGGGAGCTGCAGACATGGACACCATTCACTCCGTGTAAGACTTACACTATTCCTACATGGAGTTTATTAAATCTGTAGCTAGTCTTTTTCAGATAAATGCTGTGAAATGTATTATTTCCATTTGAAGTTACCACCAGCTCAGGTAGATGGAGCCTCATTTTAATGGCTTATCAGAAGTGTGGCACCCCCCTTATGCTGCACTGCTCTGGCAGTATTGAAAAATTATTCCAGGTACCTGGTACAAGAAAATTACTAACAGCCACGTGATCTTTCAGTACCAAAGGTGGGTGTGGTATTTGTTGAGCCAATTGTTGCTCATGTTACTTGATATTTTTTTAGGCTTTCCAGGCTTATCAAAGAAAACCAGCAAAGCATCATTTGAGAATAAAAGAACTTTGCCCACAAGCTCTGAACAAGTAATGTAGTTAATAAATAACGGTTCTAAGCCTAACTAATTCTTCTCATGCAGTTCTATACATAAATAAATTGGGCTCAGGACAGTTCAATTTCTTAAATGGATAACTCTGAGTATTACTTCCTCAGAAACTGAGTTATATAACAATTGCTGTTCCATTCCAGAAATATCTGATAAAAGTCAGCCTTAACTTAAATAATGTACCTCATCTTTAAAGACATACATCTCTTCTTCATAAATAAACCTGTAAAAGTCGTGTAGGATCTGTGTCAGGTCACCAGCATGCATGTGCATTATTAGATTTATTATAATCATGTTACCATTATTTTTAGAATAGAAGTTAGGTACATCATAGATTTTTTCCTGTCTATCCCAAGAAAGTAAATGAAACCGCTCCAAAACGTCAAGCTGATTAATTTCTTCCAGTTTGACCAGTGTTTGAAATCACACTTGAAGGCAGCCTGCAAAATTATCCCTGTACAGATTGGACAACACATCACTTTGCTGTTCTCAAGACCATGCTCCTTGCATGAATCCCTCCACAGTTGTTTTTGAATTACCTTACGGCTGTATCTTATATTAATGTAAAATGTAGTAAGTACTACATCATCTAGTACTAAGTTCCTACCCAGAGGCAGTAGAACCTAAAGTAGATTCTCTAAATGCTGCATGCTGTTTACCATAATATTAAAGGATCAATTCCCCTAATCTACTTCCGTATGCACCTAGAATTCAGGCTAAGATACAGTACAGTGCATTATGGGCAGAGAGAGGGTTGTGTATAATCTTTCCCGTCAAATTTCCATATCCTGTGTTGAAGCCTTTGCTAAATCTTTTTTTACCATTTCACTTTAAAGAGTTTTATTTTTTATTACTGAACTAGTCTCTTCTTTGTTTTAGCTTTGGCACTAATAGGGGGAATTTATTAAAGCCTACATGGTCTTATTTACCATGTAGGCATCATAACACTCTGCTTACATGAAAGTAAGTGGGATTGTGATCCAGTAAGCACTGATGATCAGCGTGCATGAGCACGCCAACACGAGAGGTTCCATGGCATGCAACTCACCTCATAAAAAGGTGAATCTAATGCAAATGAAGCAAGTAGAGTGATCCAGCAAGCAGAGAGGCAGTCCTGCAGAGCCTGTGTCAGCAACCATAGTGTACATGGAAAAAGTCTGTGCACAGGAATGTAGACAGCCAAAAGGGGCTGTTCAAATGTAGATAGATGAAATGTAAAAAAAAAAAGGTGTTCTACAGACAGAAATGAGAGACACTATCATCAGTGTGTTGCAAAAGTTACAGGAAAATATGTCAATATAATATTTCTTTTAATAATCTGGGCATGTTAGTGTGGTGTGCCACAGTGTACAAACATGCCTTATATAAAAAAAAAGTAGAAAAAAAATCAATATTATGATACAGAAATGTATTGCTAAACCTTGTGTGGAACATCTATAATGGTGCATTGGTGCTGTTGTTAATGTGGTATGGCTTGGAAGTGTGTAGTTTCCAGGTTGTGAGCACAAATCCCTATGCAAATGCGGTAGAGTTACTGAATAGCAAAATAAGCTACTCATGTCTGCATATCCCCTCCGTGTAGGTACAGAACCATGTTCTTCTCCAAAGAGGACATAGCTGACATCAGAAGAGGGTGTGTCAAAAACCTGCTAAGCTGATTGAGGCTTAGCTAGGCCTATTTGCATGACATGATGCTGGGTTGAGCATGGAAAATTTTGGGGTGCATCCAATGACTTCTAAGCTATGTTTATCTACAGGACATGTGTTTCCATGTGTTTGTGAGGCACACAGCTGTGCTGAGGCTGGAAAGTTTTGTGGTGTGTGTCCAGTGATTGTTAAGCTTTATTTACCTGCACACTGCATTTGCATGATAAACTTCATTGCTAAGAATATCTAAAGAGCAATGATGTATTAAGTAGTTGTGACCCTTGTTTAACTTAAACTAGGGCCAGTAAATGATGTTAATGATATACTAGACTGGTGGAATGCATTATAGGTAGCCAGTCACACAGTCAATACCTACAGTAGAGCACTATAAAGTATGCATACACCCTACATTCTGATTTTCCCCCATACTCTGCACCATTATAGTACAGACTTGGGAATTTTAACTGAAAAAATGATAGGAGCTGCTGCAGGTCTGCTACATCCATATGTGCTAAATGCCAAGTCAATGCTGCTGCTGGTGCTGCTGACAATAAAATATGGAATGGTACAACAATGCATTACACTTGAAAAAGCCCGTTACGAACGGGCGAAAGCGCTTGTGGTTACTGGAGTGTTCTATTTTGTTGTGGTGCTGTGGAATAAAAAGATCCGTTACATCTTCCTGTTCGCCTATTTTTTGCTTACAACTTTGAAGCATTTGGCACAGTACGGAAGTGGTTATTTAACTGCAGTAGTGATTTGGGCAGCTTACGGAGAGTGCGGTGCCTTTCTGCTTTGTGGATTTCGTAGTGTTGTGTTGTTTTAGCTTTCTTCTTGCTGCTGACAATAAGCCTAAGCAGAGAAAGACAAGATTGTTCAGGCCCCGGGTAACATTCCAGGAGCTACATGAGCTGGAGATTGTATAGCACTGCAGGGTGAACAGGGACATACTACAAGAACTCACTGAGCTCTGCCACCCTCAATTCAGACCAAGAGCCACCAGAGGGGAACCCATCCCAGTGGAAACAAAGGTATGTGTAGCCCTTAGGATAAAAGCCACAGGTACCTTCCAAAGGCCAAATGGGGACATAATGGCGGTCACACAGGCATCAGCATCCAGGTTACTCTGCCAGTTCCTGGATGCCATGCTACCACATGCCAGTGAGCACATTTATTTTCCTCTCACCCCCTGAGTTGAGGGCCAACAATATGTAACACTTCTACCATATAGCACACTACCCTGAGGTACTGGGTGAAATAGATTCCACTCATGAATGCATCAAGGCACTACCTAGTGAGCAGGGTAGAATCTATGTCAACCAAAAGGGGTACCACTCTATTAACTACCAGGTAATGTGCAATGTCCAGGGCATTGTCCTGAATGTGTCTGTTGGCAGCCTTGGCAGTTATCACGACTTTCATATCTGGCATGTACAACAGCTGTGCCAGATGTTTGCTAGGGGGGTATCCCACATGGCCATTTAGTGAGATATGCTGGCTACATCCTGGAACTGTGAATGACTACACTCATCAGAAGTGCACTCACACTCACAGAAGAATGTCATAATGATGCACACACACAATCTAGGAACATCACAGATTGTGTGTTTGGGCAGCTGAAGTCATGGTTCCAGTGTCTGCATATATCTGGTGCAGCCCTGCCATACTCTTCAGCCACATGTGCACATAAGTTCACAGTATGTACCATGCTGCACAATATGATCCTGTAGAAACAGCATCAGTAACAGTATCAGCAAAGAGAAGGGATGGACAGCCCCCCACCAGTGTCTAGGTTATCACAGCCATACTCACAAGAGGACTCAGAAGAGGAACCACTGATGATGTCCCTGTAGGCAGACATAGGTGTGTTCAGTGTGCTCTGCCATTGGGTAAGAGACAGAGCATAGCACATTCAATGACAACCTAGGGCCCTAGTGACTGACACCTTACTACTACTTACATATATATAGTAAACGTGTTGATGCCAGGCAACCCACACAACCTGTACCTATCCATGTATTGGTTGTGTACTGCTTGCATCTCACAGAGTCAGACCTGAACTACAGGTCTCTCTATTGCTGCATTCCCAAGGTAAGTCTCTAAGCTATACACTAATTGTAAGGATTAGTATAATATATCATATGTATGGATCTGCTGCCATTATGCAAGTAAATATAGCGGGCAATTTGGACAGATCTAACATCCACATGGGACTACAGATACCCAGTCCATTAGTATGTGTTCCTTAATATTCACTAGGTCTCATGGTTGGAATATTCACTACATCGGTCAAAGGAGATGTTAAACAGTTGACACACATTATATTTGGACTAATGTATATCCCAGGAGATCACATGCTGTTGTTTCCCCACCCGCAACACAGCAGTGTACCCATACAACTGCTTTAACAGAAAATCACCTATGGTATATCAGTGGACCAGACAATCTCAGGGATGGGCTGCTGGCTTCTACACTGCCCTCTTCTACAAGGCCTAATGATGTCAGCAACCTTAAGACTACCAGATGATAATGTGACATCAGATGTAAGCCGTGGCACATTTGATAAGTACTGGGATCTATAGTATTTAAGACTACATAGGTAGGGTTCTAATCTCACTCCATCCCACTTGGTGCTTAATTGTGTGTGTGTGTGTGTGTGTGTGTGTGTGTGTGTGTGTGTGTGTGTGTGTGTGTGTGTGTGTGTGTGTGTATCCTCCTGCAAATGAACAGACATGCCCTTGTGGACTATCCATCTGTAATGGTTATGCACTTTTCAGCTGTGTAACATGCTGCTGGCTTCTACACTGCTACCTTCTACAAGGCCCAATGATGTCAACCACCTTAAGACTACCAGTTGACAGTATAATATCAGATGTAAGTCATGGGGCATGTGATAAGTACCATGATGTATTGTGTATAAAACTAGATAGGTAGGGGCATTAATCTCACTTCAGCTCACTTGGGTGTGTATGTGCATGTGTGTGTGTGTGTGTGTGTGTGTGTGTGTGTGTGTGTGTGTGTGTGTATGAATAGCCATAGAGTATAACATTTGTAGCCTCGACATATGTAGGGTTTTGCAATGTTTTATTTGTATATGGTAATGATGCCTCCTCAATGACTGACCACAAGGCCTGGGTATTTCATCAAGCATAATATGTCCTAAAATGATAATACTAGCAGACATGAGGTGTGTTGCATGCCCCACATACTGTGATCTGTAAAATGTACTATTACATAGGTAAGAGTACACAACTACATGCAACCAATTTGCACTAAGTGTGTGCCTTGGTGTGCCCTGTACACACTGATTGGAAGTGGAGCTAGTCTCAATGTAGCCCTCTGTTTGTGTGAGCCTGGTACAGCATTTTACAACATGCTATGGAACCATAGGACATATCAATTGAACACAGAGAGTACTATAGCCTTTGATTGTCACTGGTCAGATAGATACTGATGCATTCACTGTTGTACAACCAATATCGACAGGTTTGGGATGTATATCCCAGACTGGCACTGGTATAGTGAACGTGGCAGTCATCACAGCTGTCATTTTGTGCAATGGCACCCTTGCCATGTCACTACATGGGCATATTGTACACAGAGGTTCCAAGGTACACCAATACACATTGTAGTGAACATGTCCTATGGAGTCCATGTCAGGACTGAACATGTGTAGCCTGTCTCCAAAATACTTTGGATGGGATGTGTATGGCTCCATACAGTAAGGTCTCAGTTCCCACTGTGTACCTCCCATGTTTCCATGACAGGACTGACACATGTGTCACATGTGCTACACAACAACAACATCAGTCTGGTATGTATAGTACATGCTGGTGAGACAGGTATGTAATACAGGCAGCACACCCTACATGAAACAGTCCCTCCCATGAATGTTATGCGCACATCTGCTGTGACACACGCCATGTGCAGATTACACATTGGGATGCAGAATACAAAAATCATAACTGTTGGCTGGGCAACTTGGTATTGGACACAGGATAAATGTTGATGGGTCACCTCCGACAAAACCTTGGTGGCACTTATGAAGGCTAGTAGAACTTCTCACAGATTAGGGATACATGAGTGTTCTGAATGCCAACATTGTCCTTCTTAGCCTGTTATACACGTGTGAACTTATGTTGCCATACGGTTATAGTGCTGTACCTTGCTGATCTGACATCATATGTCCGCTGTGCTTACATGCCATCCTGTGTTGCTTTATTTCCACTGTGTATCCATAGGTGATCTTGATAGACTCCTGTAGCAGAAACATAAACAGGCCCATGACACACCTGTCATTGTGTAAGTGTACATCCAATTCAACAACATACAAAATAGGGACCATATATGATACAAAAATGTATGTGGCGTACCCATAACAAATGCCAGAATACAGTATCTCTCTTTAACCACTACAAATGTCATGGTGAACTAACACTGCATTACACAAGTATATGGTAATATAGTCACCCTGTGCATCAGACCCATAGCTTCATTTCCCTGCATCAATGTCAAGGATGATAGGGATGTGGTGCAGGTATCATCACATCCACAGAGTGTTGTGTGGGGAAGCAGGAAGCCTAGGATGGCCTAAATGGTAGACAACATGTGTGTGAGTCAGAATGAAGCATGTAAGATTGACTATGGAGAGGTGCTTTGTGTGTCTGTAACTGACCTGAAGTTGGCAGTGGTGTGTGAGTGTGTGCATGTACACATTCAAGCTCAGCACTACCCTACATGTGTGTATGTTGGACAGCTTTGGACTGTAAATGGTAGAGTTGACAGTTCACTCTCTCTGGCCCTAAACAGGGAAATGGCTCTGCCAGGAGTTGCACTGGTACTGCCATGCTCAAGGTCAGAAGCGGTGCTAGTACCTGACAGTGATTGCTGTCTGCTGGGACTGGGTCCCCCCAGAGGACCACCCAGGACCATGAGCCCATGGCCTGCCAATTCATGGTGTGGATAACACACTCCCCTCTGTAGCACTGGATGTACTGCCACTATGGTAGCATGAGTGTGCATGGACATATGGACACTCAGCAGATGGTGTTGCAGACTTACATCCATGTGTCTGCTGCCCAACTCTAACTACACATTCCAGCACAGACAATGTGCAGTCCAAGACAAACACTGTCTCAGCCCACCATCTGTCCACTGCATCACAGAACCAATCCAGGGTGTTTTCAGTGCAGTGGAGGCCGTCACCAGTGTCAGACTGTGTGGCATCCATAACCCAATGCATCTGCCTGGTGTTCCATTCAGAACACACCTGTGCCTCTATGACAGACTGAAGCATGCGCTGGATGACTCATGATGTGACACCTGCAACACGTGGTGGTTGACAGACACCAGGCCTCCTACAACCACCCCTGTCAATCCACCTCTGTGGGACCTCACCAGCTCTCTGGCTATGGCCACTGCCTACACTCACTGGAGCCATAGCTGCCACATTTTCCTGTTCATTGTCTCCACCTTCTGACTGTCCAATATCTGTGGCATACAGAGATGGAGTGTGTGTAGGAATACAGACTATGTGCAGTGACAATGAGGGGAAGAAGTGTGATGTCTACCTCTGGGACAGGTTTAGCCCCGACACCCCTACCTGTGCCTCACTGTGGCCACCATCATCATCAGTGTCCAAGGAGACACTGACATCAGGTTATGTAGGGGACAGACTTCAATCCCCAAGGTTAATTGCAATAAGAATTAAAAAAGCAGTACGTTAATACCTGCACTATTGTGTATGAAAAGCATCCAATACTCATAACAGTGAAGACCCAGAACTGGATTAGCAGTCAAACAACTTCCTTCTCTGCCTTTCTCCACAAAGCACAGAACACAATTCAAAGCCAACTCAGAACCTTTATAACCATTACTTGAAGTATATCAAGTCAAACATGACTAAGAATATTTACCTTTTACTTACTCAGTATGACACTATAATTGAAACAACAAGACATAAAACTCAGTACAACTCTATTCACAATTATATGGAAATACACATTTCACTGCCTAATATATTTAACATTAACTTGTTGCATTTTAAAAGGCATTTTGGATTCTTTGCCTCATTTAAACCAGGAGCCTTATCTGCTCTTACCTGTAACAGACAAAGGGTATCTGTTTGTTGAACTACACTCCTGTGACTAGCCCCTCTCAAAACTTAGGTACCTCTTCCAGGCTGGCATTAAAAAAAAATCTTATGCTGTTTACACATAAAATTACATGTACATAGGGCATTAATCTGGCCCTTAACTGTACTAGAGTATAATTGTTCTTTAACAAAACAAATATCATGCTTACCTGGGGCAAGACAGTGGTTTTGGACAATACCTGATGGATTTGTGAAAAGTTGAGAGTGGGGTAATGTCAGTACCACTGTATGTTGCAGCACAAGGTAATACGTCCATATATCTCACATTTACAGTAGCTACTGTGTTACTTGTTGTATTGGTCCCAATCTGCATATGAATGTATAACTGGGATTACACCCCCCCAAAGAAAAAAGACCTGACCCCCACATAAAAGTATCTACAGCCTGACACACTGACTGCTACAGTATTACAATGCTGATCACAGTAAGCTTACCTGCATGCTCCTCAGCGATGGAAACTGTGGCACCCACCTCCATGATGTATAGTGTGATGGATGCCCGGGAGATTTTGTGTGTGCCCAGGTACACCAGGAATTCCTCAGTGACAGCACAATCCCTGGCTATATCCGCTGTCTGTTGATGTGCAGCATTAATCATATTGGTTGCCCGGTGTCAAACCCTGTCATATGTCCTGCCCTGCTGGCCAGTGGCATTAATGTCACAGACAAGGTCTGATCACAGTGCAGCCTGTAATTCCCTATTATGTCTCCCACTGCATAGCAGGATGTCATGATGCTGCCTTAGTCCTTGCAAGATTATCTCATTCTCCGCATCTGAGAATGGTGGGTGTCATCTGTGGTACATTATTCCTGAAAGACAACACAAAGAAAACACATTACAGGATCAGATATGTGGATGTCAACTATGTACAGATACAGCAAGGGCAAAATGGCTGGCACTATCCGTTGCTTGCTCACACATGTCATACCACACAGTTTGACAACATACAACGTATGTAGATCCAACCGCGATAGCATCAATAGTGAGGTATTTCCCTGTGTGCCATGAAAAATTCTGCTGTATGAACATACACCCAACACTCCAGTCTACAGTGGTGTGTCTGCTGAGGCCAACTACCCAATAATATGTCATAAGACCAGTGCCAGACAAATAGCAGTGTGCTAGTACAGCCACTATGAAGGGACAGTACAACAGCCAAAATGACAAAAGACAATGCAACCTTGGAGTATGGTATGTTCCCTGTAGGTGTAACACAGCATGATATCAATGACATGTCATTACCACCAGTGTAAGACAGGCTTACTGCTGTAATCTCTATTCCCCATACCTATATTTCCCTATCTGCATCCTGTTATGCACAAAAAACAGTTACATATCTGGTGGAGTGCAGAACTCCTCTGTTGAAATGTGCTGCTAGTAATGTTTAGCAAAGGTGTGCTCTGTTTGAGTAACGTCTCATACAGAATGGTTCCCCATAGCCAGCTGCCTACCTTTTAAACATACTCCCCATCAGCAGGTGAATACCTCTGAACTAATCTGTTGTTCTGAAATGCTAATTGCAACCAAAACAGCTGAACTCTACTATCATTAGCCAATGACATGGAACCACTGTACAATATATAACGCCTTCATGTAGCTGTTGAGATGGACACTAATGGGGTGTGGAGATTACTTCATCACAGAGTGTAAGTCTGTAGCAGAAACCTTCACATAGAGCTCTGTATACCACAGGCTACAGGTGCTACAGGTAGTAGACATAGGCAGAAAGTGTGAACACTTTGGAGGATAACAAGCTGTAGGAGTATCTGTGTCAGCTGTATCAGTCTTGTAGTAGAGGCAGTGCCATGGGGAGGCCAGCCTTTACACTCCAATTATGGCATATGTTTATGGTACGTATGTTAGGCAACTGTGTCAATAGCAGAGTATTAGGCAACATATAGTGCTGCTCTATGGATATGTGAAGTGTGTCCCACCAAGTTTTGCATGGATCAGCAGTGTATTAGTGATGCATAAATTTCTGTCTTCATAATAATGTAATTGAAAAAGTAGCACAATACTGCATTTGAACCCATGACTATGTGTGGCAAAATGTACTGTATGCAAGTCACTTAGCAGACTGAGCTACTGAGTCACTGCTACAGGAGGTGTATTTGCAAGATATATGTGCACACATACAGCCTGTGACAAGCATGTTCTACAGCCATCAGTATGTGCATGGCTTTATATGGCTGCATTTTTGCACCAGAGTCCTATTTGAACATGTATTTTGCCATTAATATCTAAGCAGGTAACATTCTACATGTTGCTAATAAAAGGACATATCTATCTGCTATCACAGGCCTCAGCTGCATCCATTATCATGTCGTTGGCTGTCTAGTGGAATACTATTGCACCAGAATCTTTTCCACTACTTTTTATTCAAGTTTGTGTGGTGTGGCACAGCACAAAGCTCAGCTGAAACATGCCTAATAACTATAATTGGCAACTATTATATTTTGTTTAAACCATCTGTTTTAAACAAGAGTTGCATGATGTGGTGGCCTAATGCAGTGTGTTGCAGGTGTTATGGGTTTGAAACATGGCTGAGGTGTTTATTTTGTACACGTGACTTACAATGTTCGAAACACATACATGTACTCATTATAGCTGTATTTATCTAGCGAATCTGTGCAACATGACACATTGCACAGCTCCATGCTAAAAATATAAAGAAAAAAAAGGGAGATAGGAAAGTGATGAAATGGGGTCAAGCAGAGAGAAAAACATATTGAAAGTGAAGGCGGGATGTGTAGGAAGGGTGTAGGAAAGAACCATAACTATCCATTTCTTGTAGAGCAACAACTGTGCACCTTGACAGATTTGTAGATGAATTTGGATTCTCAAACCCCAGAGGGAGGGGTGAGGACAAGATAACTGCATTGTCAAGCCAATTGGATGAAATTATGTGTGTCCAGAGGACACGTGTGCTAAATAGAGAGCTCTGTATGGGATGATATTTTTTTTTGCAACAGGTGCCCTTTTTTTTTTTAAGGTGAAAGTGGAATGTTGGGTAAGGGACATAGGTCCATGTGGGGGAAGTAAATTGGGTAGGTGAGGATGCATTTGCAAACAGACAAGACAGACAAGACAGCAGATAGGGGAAGTGTATGACACATGAGGGGGAGTGAACACCTTGGACAAGGAGGGTGTTGTGCAATCCGAGTACCATATGCCTCCAGACGGCAGCAGCATGACTCATGTCCCCCCATGGGACTGACAACACTGCTCCATCACTGCCCTGAGGGTCGCTGCACTGGAGGATGGAAACCAGGGTGTGGCTGCCCCACGAGCATGGCCAGTATGCTCTCATTCCAGTGCAGGTGTTGGTCATAGCAACAGTGAGCTATCCTGTGCAGCAGGACCAGTAGCTCATCCAGGGTGACTACTCTTCCTCTGCCACAACTCCCAAAGGGGTACTGGGCCCTGTCCTCTGGGGTGGTACTACCTGACACAGCAGTTAGTGCAGGGGCAGCAGAGGGAGCACCACCCCTCTGAGTCCCAGAAATGCTGGGACCTGGTGCCACAGCCAGTTCAGTCAAGGTATGGGGATCAGCCAGAACCAGCCTACCTTGAGGTGCTGTGGTAAATGAGGTAAAGCAATAAGTTACTGTTAGTAACAACCTAACCCTTTTAGTATTAACAAAATGGAACATTAAATTTATTAATCCAAATAAATATGAAAGTATATTAGGTGCAACACAACATTAAGTAACATAAAATTCAGTATTGTAACAACACACAAATATGAAGTAAATTATAAGGCCAACAAAATGGTTAGTTTAACAAAATATGTTAATATTGAATCATAATAAAGCATAACAATAATCAACATTTTCCAAAATATTGTTAGTTTAACAAATGATGTTAATATTAATTGATAATAATATATTACAATAATGAATAAATGAAGATAAGTGGTGGGGATAGAAAAAGAAAAACATTCCATTAGTGACATTACAGATGATATCTCTGACAACACTGGACATACATACTTCTACAGGTGTGTACTGACAGTTGTGATTACAATGACTACAATTCTCCTATAGCTGTTGTAGCATGTACATACATCTCAGGCTGATAGCTTAGAACAATAAGGGTCAATCACTAACAAATGCAGGTGCAGAACTACACAGAACAGTTTCACATAATGTGGACTTACATAACTACCAGGGTGTTCTGTAAATGGATTTGGTAATACATTGCATTCCAGGTAATAATTTGTCTGGTAAACATGTGACAGATAGAATAGTCAGTTTTAATTACATTACGAGAAGGTGTGACACTTGAGGGGCATGTTTGTGCACATTAATTACACTAGACAACTGTGATGGTGTGACACTTGAGGGGCATGTTTGTGCACAGTAATTACACTAGACAACTGTGATGGCTTAGTTGGCTGGCATGGGAGCAGAACCCACTAGCTGTGACTGCAGGAGACATCTGCAAATAATTTAATAATTGACTGCAGCAGCATGGTACAGACATGCAACTGATACAGCCTCACTGGGATTAGACGGTTTTATTTCTGAATCAACAATGTTAATGAACACATTCTTGCTATTGAGTGTAACATTCTGTGAGATCTAAACACAGTATCTGCTCATAATATTGACTAACTCACCTATAACATTGTTGTGTTCTTGGGAAGAGAAAAATGTGAGCATTACATGTCTGATGCTGAAAATGTTGTGCTACATAGCAATGGATTTTAACCTAGGACTGTGTGCAGCAAAATTTACTATGTACAAGGGAATTAACTGACTGAGCTACTGAGTGACTGCTGACTGCAGGGTGACTGATACTTGCCTGGAGATCACCTGGAAACATATTATGCAATACAGGTTACAGGACATTCCTCTAGCATTCTAGTACTGTTACAGTGTTATACTAGACTGCAGTGTGACAATATAACACACATCCATGGAATACAACCACACTGCGTATATTACTACAGATATATTTCACTTTCAACAATACAGGTGAATACATATTATAGGTATTGGTATGAAATATCTGTGAAGTCCACACACAATACCTGCTTGTGGAGTGGGCTGCCTCACCCATATACCTTTATTACCTGAAGTCTGTGGCAGACAGAGCATTATGTGACTGGTATTGGCCTAGAGACAGCCTTGCACAGTACAATGAGTTAAGCAATACAGTTTGCTGCCATAGACTTGCATTCTACAGTTATTACAGTGTTATACCTGACTGCAGCAACCTTAGCTTACAGTCTCAATGCATGCAGCTCTACTACAATGGTTATGACAAGACAATTCTGTTGTAAACCATTTCCTTGCTGTTATTGGTATTGTTTCTTGTTTGTATTGAACTACAGTTGTTATTATTCATTTAATGCAGTAGAGCTCTAATTCTGCATTCATTGTAATACAGCTCTAATTCCACATTTATTGCATTACAGCTCTAATTCCTCATTTATTGCACTAGAGCTCTAATTCTACATATATTGCACTACATATTTTATTGTATATACATCTTTTACTCTTTCTTGCTTATTTCACTACAGTTGGCATAATACATTCATACTCACCACAGTCACAGCACAACCTGGCCAGGCGGCCAGCATGTGACTCAACATTCTGAGCCCTCTCAGCTGCAGCTGTTGGGAGAGAAGCACACCATTATGCATTCCAGTTTTGCAGACATTCAGCTTGCATTTTACTAAGACAGCAGAAAACATATTACATACTTGTGGGGCATTCCCTGCCCTCACTTTTTGGATTGGTCCCAGTTGTCCAAGGTTCCCCTCTTTCATCTTTTTAGGTCATCATGGTAGTGATGACACTGCTCACCTGTGCATATGATACCAGTTAAACTGGTGAGTTATCTGACCAACCAATCCCAGGCCTCCCTCTTACACTCTGAGCCCGGGAAACTACCCTGCAGCAGCATATTTTCATGCTTTTTACAAGGAGCTCAACCATGACTCTGGACTCGTGAATGCCCCACCACTACACCCAAAAGCACAAACCTTTCCCAACACCATCAGCCATACTGACAGTTGATTGAACTGCAATGGATTCTGCAAAATTTCCACCTATTGTGCTTAATATAGGCTGCTTTCCCAGCTTTACATGTCATTGAGCAATATTGAAAAAAACACTGCATTGCTTAGCAGCATGCAAACCAACTAAGCAGATCTGAGCAGAGTGAAAACTCACACAACCACGGTTTAAGCAAAGTGTAGCACCATGCAAACACTAGCAGCAGTTAACAACCTTATGCAGTGCTTAGCATGATTGAGCAGAGTTCAGCAGAGTGCAGTAGTGCCATATTTTGCAATTTTATTATTAAATTGTAGAAAAATAGTTCAGCACATTGCAGATATGTTCTGCTTGCTATGGGTTCAAACCAAGGACCTATTACACATATAGCTGTAACTCTACCCATTTAGCTATTTTGATATTATTAAAACTGGTATACCTTCACATATACTACTGAACTATGTATAAGCTTTGCTGGGCACCATATCATGCCACTCCAACATGTGTAAACAAAACTTTAAATAATTAATGACATCCAGTTTCTATTTTTAGATGTGAGGCAGCATTATGCTGTCACCCAGACTGATGCCACAATATAATCAGGGAATGATTGCCATTAACATGTGCACATTTATCCTGTGATATCCCAGGGGGTTCCAGAACCTGTGAGTCAGGGATGATATGGCAAACAAATCACAATGCTTTGCCAGAGATGGCCTCCATGTGTCTTCACTGGTCTTCATGCATCTGCTAGTGGTTCTCGCCAGCCCCATAATTACTCCATTAATAAAAGTGGTGAAGTTATCACTACTAACATACAAGCGTCAGTGCAGCACACATTGAAGCTCATGCTGCTAAATGGTAGAGGTGTACACCTGACTTTGCCCTTATTGCAAGGAGTCCTTACCCTGGGAACTGCAGACATCTGTGCAATCACGCAGACCATGGTTCAAAGCTGCAGGGAGCACCTCAGCCTACCTGGTCAACCATCCTATCATACATTCAGAAGCCAAAGTGTAGTCAGTAATGCCATGGGACATGGGGTTTCTGTATATATTAAACACATACAGGCAGTATGATTCACAGGAGACACTGCAGGAGCAGTACACCATTGCCCGCACACACCTTTTGAAACCATAGCTAGCTACCAGCCACCACATGTGACCAGGAAGCCCATTCTGCCTATATGGACCTCATCAACTGTATTAGGAGTCGGGTATGTACCCTGATCCAAGGTCAGTTGAATGACCCTAAGATACATTGTAAAATGTACCCATGCCAGTACACCAATGGCCAGAGAGCCATCAAAGCGGAAGTACAAACACCTTGGAGCAGCCAGGGGTTACCCCCACATGAGGTGAAGGTGTATTGCAGTTGACATTACACAACATGGGTTAGGACTGCAGCATCCCTACAGTGTCTTCCTTTGTGGCAGAGGAACCACCAAGCAGTGACATTTGCAGTCACCATCTCCCACAATACCCATCTAGATAGGGTCAGCCACACATACACCTCCAATGTAGAATACATCCTCCTGTCCTCCTGGGGGGGTATACACAGCCTTACACCCCCCAACCCCTCATTAAGGACTGACACCAATAGCCACAAATGCACACAAGTGCTATATGTGCATTTGTATAGATGCATGTAATCAGGTATAACCGACAGGCCTACATCATCCTCTGCTAGGATATGTACACCTGTCTAGTGGACATCTGCAATACATACTGTCCATAACAGGGATGGCATACCGCTGTTATAGACAAAGTAGGGCCAGGTGCCCATTTTGGAGCAATGTCTCCTTAGCGTGTACATGAGAATGGGATCAGTCCTGCAAGCATGCACAACAAACACAGAGCTTATATAGTCTACATCCACTACAGACTGTCATCTCCACTACTGCACATATGTCTGCAACATCACAGGATCACCTGCAGCTGTTCACTTCTGGTGCTCAAGGACACCAGCTATACCAGTGGTGTTGGTATAGCATACTGGACGCCTGACAGAGTCAGTGTAGGCTTCACCCCCTGCCTTCCTCATCATATATATTACGATATACACAATACCTCCCCCGTCTCCTATATGTAGGGAACAGGTCACCACTGGCATGTGAAAGTCATGGTATACATCTGCCATGAATGCCAATCACATTACAGGATGCATTCTACATAACCCCAAGCATAACCTTGCAACACCATAATGAACCATATTCAAAGGAGGACAGACCACCAACTTTGTCCCAGTCATTTGATGGACAACCACTGTCACTCCTCTAGACTAAGGTGGGGCATCCCCCACTCAGTCACATGATAGACCCAGCAGCCTAACTAGGCTGTTCTGCAAGGTCATAGAACAGTTTATAGTGAACCCCATTAACAAGGACATTGGTGACCTGCACACACTCCATCATGCATACTTAGCCTTTATCAAGGAAGGGTTCATGTCTGTTACAATCGGTTGACCTATATGGCACAGTCACCAAAGCCATGGAGGGGGGCTGGGGACAGTGCAAACTGCCTACATTGACCTGGACAAACTCTTTGAAGGTATAACCCATGTGGCCATTATAGATATAACACTCCCAAGTATGCATCACACCGTATGTTACCTTAGGGCTAGCAACCAGTGAACTGACATGACCCACCTCTTCTATGTAGGTGAAACCACCTCAAGCAGTTGAGCCATAACTAGGCATAGAACCTGTCATTCCATGTTTGGGCCTCTCTTATGAGTGATGTAAAATTCTGAGCTGCATTTAACAGCCATTAGCCTATGTCTGACCATGTCTGCATGTTGTGTGCCATCACCAGATTCCCTAGTGATGAGGACATCTGCCTAGGAGGGTCTCACACATAGATATGACTGTTGCCAGACAAATGGCCTTGGGCCACATACCAGGACAAGCAGTGTCAACCCTTTTGGGGAGAGTGACTTCTCCACATATTTTCACAGTACTAACAACATCCTAGGCATGCAGTCATGAGGGAGCTGTGGACACATGTCCTTGGCAACATGACATTTCAACACAATGTTGCTTCCATTGTAAGGTAAACCTTGTACATGGCCCATGTCATACATATGGGTATGTCATCAAGGGGCATGTGGTATAAACATCCCCGTATCCCCCCATTGAGGCCCATGATTTTGTATGCTCCACTCTGTTTACTAACACATGCACACACACAGACACACACACACACACACACACACACACACACACACACACACACACACACACACACACACACACAGACACACCCTCGACCTGGCATGTGACATGAACTTGTCATTTTGGCAGCTCAGATGTGTGTCACACACAATCACCCTGCAGTGGAATGGGCACCCTGTCCTCATCAAGGTAGCTATGTGCACCTTTGCAGGTGTAACCTGGATAACTGGATGGTTAACTGCACATACACCCTTGGGATACCACCTGTGTCCCTGTGTCCCTGTTTGACTGGGGTATCAGGTGCTGCCTTGCATACCCATGGGCTAGCATCTGGCCTACGCATATGGCTGCTCAGGGCCCATAGACTAGTAACCTCATATGATTCCAGGAATATCAGATATGGCTTGAGTGTTGTGACAGACTGTGTTGTTATGTGTCCACACAATACTGACATCGACTATTGGGTGTCCTCTATGGGCAACATTACATTACCATGTCATCGAGCCTATATCCGACAAATACGTGAGTGGTACTACAAGTGCATGTGGACATTCCAGCAACATCTTTGCTACACAATAACTGAGAGCAGTGCACTTGTGGTGTAGGGTGTCCTCCTCGCAGGTGTCTGATATCTGCAGTACCCAGATGTTTGCAGAATGTGTACATGTACCTGATAGATGTAGACCCCCCCTGCCAGACAAATGTGGATTTTCGGACAACGGTTGGACAATATGTGATGGTTGTCCCCAGAGTTTGGGGAATGTGTCCGTGACATGCCAGACACTGGGAACACAGTAATGCTACATTAATATCTGGTACTGTAGTCATTCCCTTACATTGTATGCTCAATATGTACGCACTGCTGCTGAGGCATAAGCAGTGTCCCTCCACTACTAGTGCATATAACCTGCTCTCCTGCTGCAGGGGGACACCAGGTATGCTAGCCATAGGTGTCAGGCAATGAGAAACAGGTGTGGAGTACACAGTGACCTAGCCAGAGTATATCAGGAACAATCAGGGACACCTGGACAATCTTTGAACTAAGCCTGTATGACATTCACAGACTGAGAGGGGCTCACTGACAGTACATGATGTGATATCTCAGCTGTATCCTCCAGTACTTACTGTCAGTATTGTACAACAGACAATTCAGTAGCAGACATATGTGAGCTGACCATTGCTGGGGTGACTCAAGGGCCAGAGCTATGATCTATGTCACTGCAGACAGAGCCATAAGGGATGGCCGTAGGTGCTGTACAGCAGACTAACAGCAACATGTCAGTCCAATAAATGTTGTTGAGACCTACTGTTTAAATTCCTATTTCCCCTGACTGCATCACCCATCTGCATTCCATTACATGCTTTATTCTATAACATACCTGGGTATTGCTTGCACTCCTTTCTGAGAAGAAATCCAGTTGTAGTCTCCTAGTGAATCACAGCCTGTCTTCATAATGAAAGTGTCAGACCTGTTTAACATAGGCAACAGCTTGCCTTTTGTAGGTAATGCTCACAAACAGGTGATTGCATGTGCACCAATCTGTGACTCACACTTTCTAATTGCATCCAGAACAGCTGGGTTGCATTGCCATTAGCCAATGGCATGGGAACACAGTCCTATACTTTAGGCCTTCTTGTAGGCCTTGGCATTTTTCCTGGCCTATGAGGAGGACATTATTGAGATGTGGGAGCTACAGCATCACAGAGGGTATGTAGAAATACTTTTCAGTGTTTAGATTGATATGGTATGTCCTTGCATGCTATGTTTCGCCATTGTTAACAGAGTTTGTGATTCTGTGGCAGGTTACTCTTTAACAATGTGTGTTGGGCTCAGTAAGGAGATAGGCAGATGCGGGTGACATATATCCTTTATATCTGAATGTGTATGCTGCTTCAGTTGATGCTGGTGTATCAGCTGTGTATGTTTATAGGGGGAGACTGTGATACATATCCGTGTCACCTGAACATTCTCCCCCCAACCCTTTATGTATGGGTGTTGTGTGGATGCCCTGATCTATGTGTTTGGGAGGTATGGTAGGTCTGTACCAAGTAGCTGAACATACAGCTGTATGTGTGGCAGGCCACAGCTACTGCATTCTGGGCAGAAGCCATACTGGGGATTGTGAAGACATTGGGGGACAGCAAGCTGTATATGTCAGTGAGGGAGCAGTGTCAGCTCTTTTGCCATAGCATGGCCAGGGTGAGGATACCCATTACAGTCCAGGTGAGGCATGTACCTCTGGTACATATGTTAAGTAGTAGTACCATCCAGAGAGTGGTAGGGGAGGTTTAGAAGATGTATTGATATTTGTAAGATGTGTCCCACCCTCCAAACCTTTGACATGCTACTGTGGGTGGCAGCGACTGTGGGAGCAGCAACCAGGTCTGCTTAACATTTCAGGGCTCAGTTAATTCTGTGTTGCACTGCCAAGCATGTAGTTGTCATGCAACAGACTGGACTGTGGGCTTGAACTGTGGGTGTCCATATGTTAGTCATGCTAGGAATATTACAGATAGAGCTACTGAGTAATTATTATGGGAGGTGTATTTGCAAGACATATGTGCATGCATACAGTGTGTTTCACAGGACTGGCATGAGCATGTGTGTTTGGATGGCTATGTTGTGTGACACTGACCTGTCTGTCATGCATTTATAAAACCAATCTGCACTATCTTGCCAGTATGTCAGTACAAAGAATAGCTTTGATGACAACCGTGTCATACATAAGTGACACAACTGTGGACATTCTGCAACAATCTGTGCAGTTGTCAGCTGTACCTGATGTCGTAGGCCTCCTGTCAATCCATCGACATGTCTTTGGCTGTGTACTAGTTTGGTGTCTAAATCACTGGTACACAGGATTTCTTCGTAACTCCACCAGTAATTCCCCAGAGTTCAGTTGGCCTATCGGTGTATTTCAGTGAACTGTAGTTCAGAGGGTCCTGGGTCTAATACTTGCACGGGTGTCCCTTTTCACTTATGTTACATGACTGTACTGCATGATATATTTAGAAAAGCAGTATCAATTTTGCAGAGCTGCATTAGCCTAGTGGTGTGTTGCTGTGATTGTTGTTCAGGGGGTAATGGGTAGAGCCTTGGCAGGGCTGACTATTTTGTTGCTGGGCAGAACAGTGTCTGACTCAGATAAGGTGATTAAAGCAGTTTTAAAATTGTTTTAAGAGGGATGCCAAGTGGTACATATCCCCGCTTAAACCTGCGCTATTTTCAAAAAAAGAAAATAAAAAAGGGGTAATAGGAAAGTGGTGAAATTGGGACAATCAGGGGGAAAAACAATATGAATGGCAGCTAGGGGTATGCAGGGCAAGTGTAGGAAAGGACCATAGCTCTCCATTTCTTGTGCAGCAGCAGCTGTGCATCATGTGGGCAATTTGGAATTTGGAGCCTCACACCCCAGGGTATTACTTCCTCAGAAACTGAGTTATATAACAACTGCTGTTCAGTTCGAGAAATATCTGATAAAACTCATTCTTAACTTAAATGATGTAGCTCACCTCTAAAGACATACATTTCTTCTTCATAAATAAACCTGTAAAAGTCCCTCAGGATCTGTGTCAGGCCACCAACATGCATGTGCATTATTAGATTTATTATAGTCATGCTACTCCTATTTTTAGAATAGAAGTTAGGTACATCATAGATTTTTTTCCTTCCTATCCCAAGAAAGTAAATGAAACCTCTCCAAAATGTCAAGCTGATTCATTTCATCCAGTTTGACCAGTGTTTGAAATCACACTTGAAGGCAGCCTGCAAAATTATCCCTGTACAGCTTACAACCCTGCATTAACAGATGGGACAACCCATTACATTACTGTTCTTAACACTTCATGCTCCTTGCATGGATCCTTCCACAGTTCTTTTATGAATTACCTTCTGGCTGTATCCTATATTAATGAAAATGTAGCAAGTACTACATCATCTAGTACTATGTTCCTACCCAGAGGCAGTAGAACCTAAAGTAGATTCTCTAAATGGTACATGCTGTTTACCTTAATATCAAAGGATCGATTCCCCTAATCTACTTCCTTTTGCACCAAGGATTTAGACAAAGTTACAGTTCAGTGCATTATGGACAGAGAGAGAGGGCTGTGTATAATCTTTCCAGTCAAATTTCCAGATCCTGTGTTGAAGCCTTTGCTAAATCTTATTTTCCCATTTCACTTTAAAGAGTTTTATTTTTTTATTACTGAACTAGTCTCTTCTTTGTTTTGGCTTTGGTACTAATAGAAGGAATTTAATAAAGCCTACATGGCCTTATTTACCATGTAGGCATCATGCCACTCTGCTTACATGAAATTAAGCAGGTTTGCGATCCAGTAAGCACTGCTGATCAGTGTGCATGAGCACACCAACATGAGAAGTTCTGTGGCATGCAAATCACCTAATACAGAGGTGAATCTAATTCAAATTAAGCAAGTAGAATGATCCAGCAAGCAGACAGGCAGCCCTGCAGAGCCTGTGTCAGTATCCATAGCGTACATGGAAAAAGTCCATGTACAGGAACGTAGACAGCCAAAAGGAGCTGTTAAAATGTAGATAGATGAACAGAAATGGCATACCACAGACAGAAATGAGAGAAACTATCCTCAGTGTGTCACAACAGTTACAGGAAAATATGTCAATATAATATTTTTTTTAATACTCTGGTCATGTTTGCATGGCGTGCCACAGTGCACAAACATGCCTTATATTTAAGAAAAAGTAGAAAAAATCAATATTATGATATAAAAATGTATTGCTGGACCCTGTGTGGAGCATCTATAATGATGCATTGGTCCTGTTTCTAATGTGGTATGGCTTGGAAGTGTGTAGTTTCCAGGTTGTAAGCACATATCCCTATGCAAATGAGGTGGAGTAATTGAATAGCAAAATGGGCTACTTATGTCCGCATATCCCCTCTGTGTAGGTACAGAACCATGTTCTTGTCCACAAAGGAGGTAGCTGGCAGGAGAGGGTGTGTCGAAAACCTGCTAAGCTGATTGGAGCTTAGCTAAGCCTATTTGCATGGCATGACGCTGGGCTGAGCATGGAAAAATTTTGGGGTACATCCACTGACTTCTAAGCTATGTTTATCTACAAGGTACATGTTTCCATGTGTTTGTGTGGCACATTGCTGTGATGAGCCTAGAAAGTTTGGGTGGATGTGTCCAGTGATTGTTAAGCTTTGTTTACCTGCATGCCGCTTTGAGTGATGTGCTGCATTGCTGAGAGTATCTAAAGAGCAATGATGTACTATGTAGTTGTGACCCTTGTTTAACTTAAACTAGGGCCAGTAAATGATGTCAATTATATACTAGGCTGGTGGAATGCATCATAGGTGGCCAGTCACACAGTCAGTACCTGCAGTAGAACACTATAAAGTATGCATACACCCTAAATTCTGATTTTCCCCAATATTCTGCACCATTATAGTACAGACTTGGGAATTTTAACTGAAAGAATGCTAGGAGCTGATGCAGGTCTGCTACATCTGTATGTGCTAAATGCTGAGTCAGTGCTGCTGTTGGTGCTGCTGACAATAGGCCTAAGCAGAGAAAGACAAGAGTGCTCAAGCCTAGGGTAATTTTCCAGGAGCTACATGAACTGGAGATTGTATAGGGATACAGGGTGGACAGGGACATACTACAAGATCTCACTAAGCTCTGCCACCTTCAACTCAGACCAAGAGCCAACTGAGGGGAACCCATCCCAGTAGAAACAAAGGTATGTGTAGCCCTTAGGATAATAGCCACAGTTATCTTCCAAAGGCCAACTGGGGACATAATGGGGGTCTCACAGACCTCAGCATCCAGGATACTCCACTAGTACCTGGATGCTATGCTACCACATGCCAGTAAGCACATTTATTTTCCTCTCACCCCTGAGGCAAGGGCCAGCAATATGCAACACTTCTACCATGTAGCACACTACCCTGAGGTAATGGGTGATATAGATTGCACTCATGTACACATCAAGGCACCACCTAGTGAACAGGCTAGCATCTATGTCAACCACAAGGAGTACCACTCCATCAAATGCCAGATCATGTGCAATGCCCAGGTCATTGTCATGAATGTGTGGGCTGGCAGCGCTGGCAGTTATCATGACTCACATATCTGGCATGCATCACAACTGTGCCAGATGTTTGCTAGGGGAGATATCCCACATGGCCATTTAGTTTGCAACATGATGGAACTGTGAATGATGACACTCATCAGAAATGCACACACACTCACAGAAGAATGCCATAATGATGCACACACACAAACTAGGAACATCACAGATTGTGCATTTGGGCTGCTGAAGTCATGGTTCATGTGTCTCGATATATCTGGTGCAGCCCTGCCATACTCTCCAGCCACATGTGCACATATGTTCACAGTATGTTCCATGCTACACAATATGATCCTGTAGAAACAGCTACAGCAGCATCAGCAATGAGAAGGGATGCACTGCCCCCAGCAGTGCCTTGGTCACTACACCAATACTCACAAGAGGACTCGGAGGAGGAACCCCCTGATGATGTCCCTGTAGGCAGATGCAGGTGTGCCCAGTAAGTTCTGACATTGGCTAAGAGACAGCACATACCACATTCACTGACAACCTAGGGCCTTATATATATAAATAAATATATATATATATATATATATATATATATATATATATATATACATATATATATATATATATATATATATATATATATATATATATAAATAAATATACATATATATAGTAAACATGTTGATGCCAGGCAACCCACACAACCTGTACCTATCCATGTATTGGTTGTGCACTGCTTGCCTCACACAGAGTCAGCCCTGTACTATAGGTCTCTCTACTGTTGCATTCCCAAGGTAGGTCTCTAAGCTACACTCTGATTTTAAGGATTACTATAACATATCATATGTATGGATCTGCTGCTGTTATGCAAGTAAATATAGTGATATATTTGAACAGATGTAGCATCCACATGGGACTACAGATACCCAGTCCAATAGTATGTGTTGGAATATTCACTACATCAGTCAAGGGAGAGGTTAAACAGTGGACTCACATGATAGTTGTACTTGTGTATATCCCAGAAGATCATGTGCTGTTGTTTCCCCACCCCAACACAGCAGTGTACCCATAAAACTGCTTTAACAAAAGCTATAGTATATCAGTGGACAAGGCAATCTCAGGGATGTAGCACAGATATTGCTCAAACCATTCATTGTATGTCTCTCCTCATGCAGGATAACAATGTACATATTTATGCTGTTGATTTTATGATGAATGACTCCTCTCTGACTGGTGACCTGAGTGGCTCAGTGGAGTAGGGGAGCTTGCATGGGTGATGGTGTTGATGGTTCTAATCTGGAATTACTTACATCTTTTGTAGGTGAGGTAGTACTATATTGGTGTTTTCATAGACTGTCATACCTCTTAGTGCAGGACATTTAGAAAAAGCCAGTAATACTGGGGGGACAAAGGACCAAATATAGGGACAGATTTCAAATATTGTCTACATAAACCTAGAAAGTCACTGGAAATTAAGGTGTTGCATTATTACATATGTTCTGAAGGATATAAGGTCTGAAACACAAATGTTTGTCTGTAAGCAATATAATGTAGTGACATCAATATTTAATAATTCAAAAGAAGACCACGAATGTATGAGGAACAGCCCAAACATATGAGGCAAAACTCTGGACATTCTATGGAATCAGGACAGTTGAGAGGTATGTAGACTGTCAGTTTGTTGGTGGTGTAACATTACCAACCGCAGTCACAGATTAATTACAGCACACAGCTGGGGAATGCTGTAAAAAGTTTGAGTGAAGTGCAGTACTGCAGAAACAGGGTTGGATGTTAATGTCTGTAACATACAAAATCCCAGACTGGAGTGCAGGTAGGTGTGGACTGGAGTCATCTTATAAGTACTGACAGTCCGATTAGACATGCCCATACACTTAATTAAAATGAGTACAATCCTGTTGCCCCTTCATCAAAATGACCTGTTATGTACAAATGTCTATACATATAGATATATGTGTACATATCTGTCACTATCTCTCTCTCACATGCATAGTATAGCTATCACTATGTAGTGTCAAATAGATATGTACTGATGTATATAGTTATATATATTAAAACAATACATACATCCACCAGATATCTACATAACACATATACATATGCATGCACGCAGCTGCAGTTATATATACATCCTTGTTATATACAGAAATATGTGTGTGGATGTCTGTATCACCTGACATACCCTAGTAATGGTGAGTAAATCTCCACTATCACACAGCCATACTTTTGCTCAAAGGATCCAAGCTAAGTGTACAACAGTACAAATTCCACTTACCCACAGACTCGTGACTGCTGGATGTCACCACATAGACAGACACAGGTGAGCAGGTGCTGTAATGTGTAATGCTGTCAATGCATGCATGGGCAGGGCAAATTGTTCCTGCCCACAGGTATGCCTATGTAACTGGAAGCAGGCACATATGACCATACTGGTAACTGTACACACATAGCAAGGATAATCGCAGTTATCCACCTGTTAGGATACTAGATGCAAATAAAACTATGAAGCAATATCACACTGCAGGCCATAGATGCTAGTCAACACAGGCCTAGTTTGTTTAATGAACAAGTGCTGTGCCTGCAACTACACATACAACGGACTTAACATGTGTGTGAGATAACTACTGAGATCTATAGTGTATAAGACTAGATAGGTAGAGGTTCTAATCTCACTCCAGTGCACTTGCTGTGTGTGTGTGTGTGTGTGTGTGTGTGTGTGTGTGTGTGTGTGTGTGTGTGTGTGTGTGTGTGTGTGTGTGCATGTGTGTGTGTGTGTCTGTGTGTATATCTTCCTGTAAATGAATGGACATGCCCTCATGGGCTATCCACCTGCCATGAGTATGCACCTTTTGGCCCTGTAATGTGCTGCTGGTTTCCACACTGCCCTATTCTACAAGGCCTGATGATGTTAGCCAGATGACAGTGTAATATCAGATGTAGCTGTGGTGCATGTGGTAAATACATTGATCTATAGTGCATAGGACTCAATAGGTAGGGTACCTAATCTCACTCCAGCCCACTTGGTGTGTGTGTGTGTGTGTGTGTGTGTGTGTGTGTGTGTGTGTGTGTGTGTGTGTGTGTGTGTGTGTGTATCCTCCTGCAAATGATTATGCACTTTTTGGTCCTGTAAGCTGCTGCTGGCTTCCACACTGCCTTCTTCTACAAGGCCTAACTATGTCAGGCACCTTATGACTACCAGATGATAATGTGACATCAGATGTAAGTCGTGGCACATTTGATAAGTACTGTGATCTATAGTGTTTCAGACTACATAGGTAGGGTTCTAAACTCACTCCATCCCACTTGGTGCATGATTTTGTGTGTGTGTGTGTGTGTGTGTGTGTGTGTGTGTGTGTGTGTGTGTGTGTGTGTGTGTGTGTGTGTGTGTCCTCCTACAAATGAACAGACATGCCCTTGTGGGCTATCCACCTGTAGTGGTTATACACTTTAGGGATCTGTAACATGTAGCTGGCTTCTACACTGCCCCCTTCTACAAAACCTGATGATACCAGCCAGCTTAAGACTACCACTTGACAGTATAATATCAGATGTAAGTCATGGCTCATGCGATAATTACTGTGATGTATTGTGTATAAGACTAGATAGGTAGGGGCTTTAATCTCACTCCAGCTCACTTGGTGTGTGTGTGTGTGTGTGTGTGTGTGTGTGTGTGTGTGTGTGTGTGTGTGTGTGTGTGTGTGTGTATACATAGCCATATGGCATAACCTTTGTAGCCTAGACATATGTAGGGTTTTGCAGTGTTTTATTTGTAGCTGGTGATGTGGCCTCCCCAAATTACTGTCCACAAGGCCTGTGTATGTCATCAAACATAATATGTCCTAAAATGATAGTACTAGCAGGCATGATGTGTGTTGCATGCACCACATACTGTGATCTACAGAATGTACCATTACATAGGTAAGAATGCACACCTACATGGACCCAACCTGCACTATGCATGTGCCTTGGTATGCCCTGTACATACTGATTGGAAGTGGAGCTAGTCTCAATGTAGCCATTTGTTTGTGTGAGCCTGCTAAAGCATTTTACAACATTCTATGGAACCATGGGACATATCAATTGAACACAGAGAGTACTGTAGCCTTTGACTGTCACTGGTCAGAAAGATGCTGATGCATTCACTGTTGTACAACCAATATCAACAGGTTTGGGATGTATATCCCAGGCTGGCACTGGTATACTGAAAGTGGCAGTCCTCACAGCTGCCATTGTGTGCAATGGCACCCTTGTCATGTCCCTGCATGAGCATATTATACAACTGTAGCAGCCACAGAGGTTCCAAGATACACTAATATACATTGTAGTGAACATGTCCTATGGAGTCTATGTCAGGACTGTACATGTGCAGCCTGCCTCCAAAATGCTTTGGAGGGGATGTATATGGCTCCATACAGGGAGGTGTCAGTTCCCACTGTGTACCTCCCATGTTTCCATGACAGAACTGACACATGTGTCACCTGTGCTACACACAAACAACATCAGTGTGGTATGTATAGTACATGCTGGGGAGACAGGTATGTAGCACAGGTAGTACACCCTGCATGAATCAGGCGCCCCATGCATGTCAGGCACACATCTGCTGTGACACACATCATGTGCAGGTTACACATTAGGATGCAGAACAAAACAATCATAAATGTTGCCTGGCAACTGTTGGTACTGGACACAGGATAAATGTAGATGGGTCATCTCTGTCAAAGCCCTGGTGGGACTTATGAAAGGTAGCAGACCTTCTCACAGATTAGGGATTCATGAGTATACTGAATGCCAACATTGTCCTTCATAGAGCCTGTTATACACATATGAACCTATGGAGCGATGTAGTTATAATGCTGTACCTTGCTGAAGTCATATGTCTGTTGTGCTGACATGCCATCCTGTGCTGCTTTATTACCACTGTGTATCCATAGGTTATCCAAACAGACACCTGTAACAGAAACATAAATTGGCCCAATACACACCTGTCTTTGTGTAAGTATACATCCAATTCAACAACATACAACATAAGGAACACATACGGTACACAAATGTATGTGGCGTACCCATGACAAATGCCAGCATACAGTATCTCTCTTTAACCACTACAAATGTCATGGTGAACTAACACTGCATTACACAACTACATGGTAATATAGTCACCCTGTGCATCAGACCAATAGCTTTATTTCCCTGCATCAATGTCAAGGATGACAGGGATGTGGCGCATGTATCATCACTTCTGCAGAGTGTTGTGTGGGGATGCAGGAAGCCTAGAATGGCCCACATGGTAGACAATATGTGTGTGAGTCAGGATGGAGCATGTACGATGGACTATGGAGAGGTGCTGTGTGTGTCTTTAGGTGTCCTACAGTTGACAGTGGTGTATGAGTGTGTGCATGTACACAGTCAAGCTCAGTGCTTCCCTACATGTGTGTATGTTGGCCAGCTTTGGACTGTACATGTTAGTGCTGACAGTTCACCATCTTCTGCTCCAGACAGGGAACTGGCTCTGCCAGGAGTTGCACTGGTACCTCCATGTCCAAGGTTAGAAGTGGTGCTAGTACTTGATGGTGATCGCTGTCTGGTGGGACTGTCCCCCCCACAGGTCCACCCAGGACTATGAGCCCTTGGCCTGCCAGTTCATGCTGTGGATAACACACTCCGCTCTGTAGCACTAGATGTACTGCCGCTATGGGAGCACAAGTGTGCACAGCCACATAGACACTCAACAGCTGTTGTTGCAGACCTACATCCATGGGTCTGTTGCCCAACTCCAACCACATGTTTCAGCACAGACAATGTGCAGTCCAAGACAGACAATGTCTCAGCCCACTGTCTGTCCACTACATCACAGTACCAACCCAGGGTGTTCCCTGTGCAGTGGAGGCTGTCACATATGTCAGACTGTGTGGCATCCATAACCCTAAGCATATGCCTGGTGTTCCATTCAGTACATGCCTGTGTCTCTATGACAGACTGAAACATGAGCGGATGACTCATGATGTGACACCTGCAACACGTGGTGGTTGACAGACACCAGGCCTCCTACAACCACCCCTGTTAATCCACCTGTGTGGGACCTCACCATCTCTCTAGCTATGGCCAGTGCCTACACTCACTGAAGCCATAGCTGCCACATTTTCCTGTTCAATGTCTCCACCTTCTGACTGTCCAATATCTGTGGCTTATGGGGATGGAGTATGTGTAGGCATACAGAATATGTGCAGTGACAATGGTGGGGGGGGGCAGAAGAGTGATGTCTACCTCTGGGAGAGATTCAGCCCTGACACCCCCACTTGTGTCTCACTGTGGCCATCATCATCAGTATCCAAGGAGACACTGATATCAGGTTGTGTAGGGGACAGACTCCAACCCCCATGGTCAATTGTAATAAGAATGAAAAAAGCAGTACATTAATACTTGCACTATTGTGAATGAAAAGCATCCAAGACTCATAACAATGAAGACCCAGAGCTGGATTAGTAGTCAAACAACTTCCTTCTCTGCCTTCCTCCACAAAACACTATCTCAGAACACAATTCAAAGTCAACTCAGGACCTTTATAACCATTACTTGAAGTTTATCAAGTCAAACATTTACTTACTCAGTATAACACTATAATTGAAACAACAAAATATAAAATCCAGTACAACTCTCTTCACAATTATATGGAAATACACATTTTACTGCCTAATATATTTACCATTAACCTGTTATATTTTAAAAAAGCATTTTAGATTCTTTGCCTCATTTAAACCTGGAGCCTTATCTGCTCTTACCTGTCACTGCCAAAGTATATCTGTTTGTTGAACTACACTCCTGTGACTATGCCCTTCTCAAAACCTTAGGTACCTCTTCCAGGCTGGCATTTAAAAACATCCTGTGTTGTTTACACACATAATTACATATATATAGGGCATTATTATGACCCTTAACTGTACTAGACTATAATAGTTCTTTAACAAAGCAAATATCATGCTTACCAGGGGCAGGACCATGGTCTTAGGCAATACCTGATGGATTTGTGAAAAGTTGAAGGTGGGGTAAAATCGGTACCACTGTATGTTGCAGCACAGGGTAATACATCACTTTTACAGTAGCTACTGTTTTACTTGTTGTATTGGTCCCAATCTGCGTATGAGTGTATACCTGGGGTTACACCCTCTTAAGAACAAAGACATTACTCCCATATAAACGTATCTACAACCTGACACACTGACTGCTGCAGTATTACAATGCTGATCACAGTAAGCTTACCTGCATGCTCCTCAGCTATGGAAACTGTGGCACCCACCTCCATAATGTACAATGTGATGGATGCCTGGGAGATTTTGCATGTGCATAGGTACACCAGGAATTCCTCAGTGACAGCATGATCCCTGGCTATATCCACTGCCTGTTGATGTGCAGCATTAATCATATCGGTTGCCCAATGTCAAACCTGCTCATATGTCCTGTCCTGCTGGCCAGTGGCATTAATGTCACAGACAATGTCTAACCATAATGCAGCCTGCCATTCCCTATTATGT
The DNA here is from genome assembly GCF_019279795.1 of Protopterus annectens. NCBI lineage: Eukaryota > Metazoa > Chordata > Ceratodontiformes > Protopteridae > Protopterus > Protopterus annectens. The sequence continues at coordinate 956,827,923 of NC_056731.1, forward strand.
CTCCCCCTGGATAGCAGGATGTCATGATGCTGCCTTAGTCCTTACAAGATTATCTCATTCTCCGCATCTGAGAAGGGTGGGTGCCATCTGTGGTACTTTATTCCTGAAAGACAGCACAAGGGGCAACCCATTACAGGATCAGATATGTGGGGGTCCACTATGTACAGATACAGCAAGGGTAAAATGGCTGACACTATCTGCTGGTTGCTCACACATGTCATACCGCACAGTTTGACAACATATATCATGTGTAGATCCAACCAAGATAGTATCAATAGTGAGGTATTTTCCTGTGTGCCATGAGAAATTCTGCAGTATGAACATACTCCCAACACTCCAGTCTACAGTGGTGTGTCTGCTAAGTTCAACCACCCAATAATATGTCATAAGTCCAGTGCCAGATAAATAGCAGTGTGCTATTACAGCCACTATGAAGGGACAGTACAACAGCAGTGTGTCACAATGACAAAAGACAATGCAAACTTGGAGTATTGTACGTCCCCTGTAGATGTAACACAGCATGATATCAATGACATGTCATTACCACCAGTGTAAGACAGGCTTACAGCTGTAATCACTATTCCCCATACCTGTATCTCCCGATCTGGATCCTGTTATACACAAAAAACAGTTACATACCTGGTGGAGTGGAGTACTCGTCTGTTGAAATGTGCTGCTAGTAATGTTTAGGAAAGGTGTGCTCTGTGTGAGTAACGTCTCATAGAGAATGGTTCCCCATAGCCAGCTGCTTGCCTTTTAAACATACTCCCCATCAGCAGGTGAATACCTCTGAACCAATCTGTGGTTCTGAAATACTAATTGCAACCAAAACAGCTGAACTCTACTATCATTAGCCAATGACATGCAACCACTGTGCAATATATAAGGCCTTCATGTAGCTGTTGAGATGGACACTACTGGGGTGAGGAGACTACATCATCACAGAGTGTAGCTCTGTAGCAGAAACCTTTACACAAAGCTGTGTGCACCACAGGCTGCAGGTGTTGCAGGTAATAGACATAGGCAGAGAGTGTGAGTACTTTGGAGAACAACAAGCTCTAGGTGTATCTGTGTCAGCTGTATCAGCCTTGATGTAGAGGCAGTGCCAGGGGGAGGTCACCCTTTGCATTCCAATCTTAAGGCATGTATTTATGGTACGTATGTTAGGCAACTGTGTCAATAGCAGAGTACTAGGCAACATATAGTACTGCTCTATGGATATGTGAAGTGTGTCCCACCAAGTTTTGCATGAATAAAGAGTTTATTAGTGATCCATAAATTGCTGTCTTCACAATAATGTAATTGAAATGCAGCACAACACTGCATTTGAACCCATGACTATGTGTGGCAAAATGTACTGTATGCAAGTCATTTAGCAGACTGAGCTACTGAGTCACTGCTACAGCAGGTGTATTTGAAGATATATGTGCACACATACAGCCTGTGACAAACATTTTCTACATCCAATAGTATGTGCATGGACTTATATGGATTTATTTTTGCACCAAAGTCCCAATTGAACATGTATTTTGCCATTAATGCCTTAGCAGTTTACGTTCCACGTGTTGCTGATAAAAGGAAACATTTATCTGCTATCACAGGCCTCAGTTACATCCATTATGATGTATTTGGCTGCCTAGTGGTATACTATTGAACCAGAATCTTTTCCATTACTTTTCATTCCAGTTTGTGAGGTGTGGCTCAGCACACAGCTCCGTGGAAACATACCTAATGACTCTAATTGGCAATTATTACAGTTTGTTTAAACCACCTGTTTTAAGCAAGAGTTGTACGGTGTGGTGGCTTAATGTAGTGTGCTGCAGGTGTTATGGGTTCAAAACATGGCAGAGGTGTTTATTTTGTACACGTGACTTACAATGTTAGAAACACATACGTATACTCATTATAGCTGTATTTATCTAAGCTTAGCGAATCTGTACAACATGGTGCATTGCACAGCTCCATGCTAAAAATATAAAAAAAAGGAAAAAAAGGAGAGATAGGAAAGTGGTAAAATGGGGTCAAGCAGGGGGAAAACCTATTGAAAGTAAAGGCAGGATGTGCAGGAAGCGTGTAGGAAAGAACCATAACTATCCATTTCTTGTACATCAACAACTGTACACGTTGACAGATTTGTAGATGAATTTGGATTCTTAAACCCCAGAGAGAGGGGTGAGGACAAGATAACTGCTTTGTCAAGCCAATTTGACCAAATTACGTGTGTCCAGTGGACATGTGTGAAATGGAGAGCTCTGCATGGGATGATTTTGTTTTTGGGACAGGTGCCCTTTTTTTGTAAGGTGAAAGTGGAATGTTGGGGAAGGGACATAGGCATGTGTGGAGGAAGTAAATTAGCTAGGTGAGGATGCATTTGCAAACTGACAAGACAGCAGACAGGGGTAGTGTATGACACATGGGGGGGTTGAACACCTTGGCCAAGAAAGGTGTTGTGAAATCCGAGTCCCATGTGCCTCCAGACAGCAGCAGCATGAGTCATGTCCCCACCCATGGGACTGTCAACACTGCTCCATTACTGCTCTGAGGATGGCTGTGCTGGATGATGGGCACCAGGGTGTGGCTGCCCCACCAGGGTGGCCAGTGCACCCTCAATCAAGCACAGGTGTTGGTCATAGCCACAGTGGGCTATCCTGTACAGCAGGACCTGTCACTCATCCTGGGTGACTACTCTCCCTCTGCCACCACTCCCAGAGGGGACTGGGTGGTACTACTGGACACAGCAGATAGTGCAGGGGCAGCAGAGGGAGCACCACTGGTCTGAGTCCCAGACGTGCTGGGACCGGGTGCCATAGCAGGTTGAGTCAAGGTAGGGGGATCAGCTGGAATCAGCCTACCTTGGCATGCTGTGGTAAATGAGGTAAAGCAATATGTTACAGTTAGTAACAACCAAACCATTTTAGTATAAACAGAATGGAACATTATATTTATTAATCTAAATACATATTAATGTATATTATGTGCAATACACCATTAAGTAACATAAAAGTCAGTATGGTAACAAAATGCCAGTGTGAAGTAAATTATAAGGCCAACAAAATGGTTAGTTTACCAAAATATGTTAATATTGAATCATAATAAAACATAACAATAATCAACCACATTTTCCAAAATATATCTAGTTTAACAAATTATGTTAATATTAATTGATAATAATAAATTAAAATAATGAATAAATGAAGATAAGGGGGGGAGTGAAAAACATTCCATTAGTGACATTGCAGATGATATCCCCGACAACACTGGACATACATACTTCTACAGGTGTGTACTGACAGTTGTGAATACAGTGACTTCAATTCTCCTATAGCTGTTGTACCATGTACATACCTCTCTGGCTGAAAGCATGGAACAATAAGGGCCAAGCACTAACAAATACAGGTACAGAACTACACAGAGCAGTTTCACATAGTGTGGACTTATATAACTACCAGGGTGTTCTGTACATGAATTTGGTAATACATTGCACTGCAGGTAATAATTTATCTGGTAAACATTTGACTGATAGATTAGTTAGTTTTATTTAAAATATGGGGAGGTGTGACACTTGAGGGGCATGTTTGTGTACAGTAATTGCACTAGACAACCATCATGGCTTAGTTGGCAGGCATGGGAGTAGAACCCATTAAAAATTGATTGCAGCAGCATAGTAGAGATATGCAAGTGATACAGCCTCACTAGGATTACACAGTTTTATTTCTGAATCAACAATGCTGATAAACAAATTCTTGCTATTGAGTGTAACATTCTGTGAGAGCTAAACACAATATCTGCACATAATATTGACTAACTCACCTATGACATTGTTGTGTTCTTGGAAAGAGAGAAAATGTGAGCATTATGTGCCTGATATTGAAAATGTGCTACATAGCACTGGATTTGAACCAAGGACTGTGTGCAGCAAAATTTACTATGTACAAGGGAATTAACTGACTGAGCTACTGAGTTACTGCTGACTGCAGAATGACTGATACTTGCCTGGAGATCACCTGGAAACATACTATGAATTGTGCAATACAGGTTATAGGACATTCCTCAAGCATTCTAGTACTGTTACAGTGTTATACTGAAGTACAGTGACAATAGAACACACATGCATGGAATACAACCACAATGCATATATTACTACATCTTTATTTTACTTTCAACAATACTGGTGAACACATATTATAGTTATTGGTTTACAATATCTGTGAAGTCCACACAAAATATCTGCCTGTGGAGTGGGCTACTTCACCCATATACCTTTATTACCTGAAGTCTGTGGCAGACAGAGCATTATGTGACTGGTATTGGCTTAGAGACAGCCCTGCACAGTACTGTGAGTTAAGCAATACAGTTTGCTGCCATAGACTTGCACTCTACAGCTATTACAGTGTTATACCTGACAGCAGCAACCTTAGCTTACAGTCTCAATGTATGTAGCTCTACTACAATGGTTATGACAAGACAATTCTGTTGTACACCATTTCATTTCTGTTATTGGTATTGTTTCTTGTTTTTATTGAACTACAGTTGTTATTATTCATTTATTGAAGTTCAGCTCTAATTCCGCATTTATTGTAGTACAGCTTTAAATCTACATTTATTGCAATACAGCTCTAATTCCCCATTTATTGCACTACAGCTCTAATTCCTCATATATTGCACTACATATTTTATTGTATATACAATCTTTACTCTTTCTTGATTTTTGCACTACAGTTGGCGTAATACATTCATACCCACCATGCTCACAGCACAACCTGGCCAGGCGGCCGGCATGTGACTCAACATTCTCAGCCCTGTCAGCTGCAGCTGTTGGGAAAGAAGCTCAGAATTATGCATTCCAGTTTTGCAGACATTCAGCTTACATTTTATTAAGACAGCAGAAAACATATTACATACTTGTGGGACATTCCCTGCCTTCACTTCTTGGACCCAGGTGTTCAAGGTTCCCCTCTTTCACCTTTTCAGGTCATCATGGTAGTGATGACACTGCTCACCTGTGCATGGAATACTAGTTAGTGGTATGTTCTCTGGCCAACCAGTCCCAGGCCATCCTCTTACACTCCAAGCCCTGGAAACTACCCTGCAGTAGCATGTCTTCATGTTTTTCACAACGAGCTCAACCATGACCCTGGACTGCTGAATGCCCCACCACTACACCCAAAAGCACAAACCTTCCCCAACACCACCAGCCATACTGACAGTTGATAGAACTGCAATAGATTCTGCAAAATTATCACCTATTTTGCTTAATATAGGCTGCTTTCCCACCCTTACATGTCATTAAGCAACATTGAAAAAAGCACTGCATCACTTAGCAGCATGCAAACCAGCTAAGCAGATCTGAGCAGTGTGAAAACTTGCACAACCATGGTTTAAACAAAGCGTAGCATCACGCAAACACTAACCGCCATTATCAAGTTTATACAGTGCTTAGCATGATTGAGCAGAGTTCATCAGAGAGCAGTAGTACCATATTTTACAATGTTATTATTAAATTGTAGAAAAATAGTTCAGCACATTGCAAATATGTTCTGCCTGCTATGGGTTCAAACCAAGGACCTACTACATATATAGCTGTAACTCTGCCCATTTAACTATTCTGATATTATTAAAACTGTTATACCTTCACATATACTACTGAACTACATATAAGCTTTGCTGGGCACCATGCTGCGCCACTCCATCATGTGTAAACAAAGCTTTAAATAAATAATTAATGACATCCGGTTTCAATTTTTAGATGTCAAGCAGATGTCAGGTATGTATGTATGTATGAGCTCCACTCAGCTTGGCTGCCTGCCATGCCATGCAAACAACAATTAAAATGAATATTTGAAAAATACAAATAGATGTAATTATGATTACTGATTACATCTAGTTCCAATTTTTAGAAGTCTGGCAGGTGTCAGCTGTCTGTGTCTGAGCACAGCTTGGCATTGCTGTGCTCTGCACTGTGATATGCAAGCAAGCAGGTAAAATAAAAAAAAATTAAAAATTATTAAAATAAAATGGGACACATAACACATCATTGAAATGACATATTACACATTTGACACATTTGGTGGGGATAATTGCAGGGATCCTCAGACTCATCTGCAGTCATGGTTAGCTGCTACACCACTCCCTACACTGATTCCATATTCGTGTTTCTTGGGTCTCCCTTAGCAGTGCACCATCATTAATATGCATACTGCGCTGCTGAGGGGGAACCGTGGCTATGTACATGGGTACATTCCATGTAGGCTGTGCCTACACAGATTTTATTAAATCCTGGGGAAAGTTTATATTAAATGCCTAAATGCCTTGTATTAATCTTGAATTACTATATCTTAAAATTTCCAATTTTGGCCCTAGGTTTAAGTCAATAAAACAGTAAGTTATAATCCTGAATAAGTTAAATGGCTGGATTTTACAAGTCACCTTCACTGTATATAAGTATAACCAAGCTTCACTTTCGACCTCCTTTATGGCACATATAGCCCAAAACCAAATAAACAATAATGATCCTGGCAATGAATCAAGATATGCTCATTGAAAAATAATTAGCTGTTTATTAAGTTAAAGTGTTTTTGCTGATGTGGCAATTTTATCTCTGTATCAGTTTTTATACACCTTTACTGAATTATCATTTAAGATGGACAAACATATCTTTATATAAAAGAATACAAACCATGTTAACATATTTAGATTTACAAAATTATCCATCCCATACATGCTTTTATACAATTATCATCAATCCAACATTACATAAATTGTTCAATTCCTGCCTTTCCTTAAACACCCTCCAAAGCATTATTATGCTTACATTGTTCCCACAATTTCCATTTTTTATCTAGTTTTCACTTACTCTTTTCTAAAGATTCCATTTCCAGTCCTTTTATCTATGTTACAATATTCACTACTTCAAATGCAGTTGGTTTAGACTTTGATTTCCTTTTCTAGTAATTGCTATTTTTTGGCAGACACAGGAATTACTTAACATGGCCTTACTATATCTAGTCAAGTCATATCCTATATCCCAGCTCAAAAAAATCATTATCTTAGACATACCCATTTGCTCACCCAATATTTCAACAGAGTAAAGCCTTCCAACTCATTACATTCCAGCAACATATATTCCTAGCTACCTCATTCTTCCTCACCATACCTCCAACATTTTCCATCTACTTGAGGGTAAATGCTTTGGTGTCTGCTAGGGTATAAAACTATCCATGCAAACTCTTGAAAGCAAAAATCCTAAATCTCCTAGACTTTGATCCATATTTGAGAACCATACATATGTCCTGCCATTATTCCATTGTGAACTGCTTATCCAATCTCTCTTCCCCATCTTTTTTAACCTTATCTTATTGATTCCTACAGTTATTATTTAATATGCCTTACTAATTACACTTTTAACAGCAGCTCCTGTTTTAGATTCAGCTAAAAACTCTACCAGTCCAGGTCTTTCACTTAGGATTCCCTATCCCTTTCTCTTTGCTTATACTCTGATATCAGTCCTTGACAGGGCAAGCAGTCTCTACCCTGCAGTCCAAATGTCTTCTTGACCTTTTCCTATTCTATTTCCTTTCCCTCTCTAGTTATTTGTTCCCAATACCTTGGTTCCTTTGCTAATTTTCTCCAGTAAATTTCAACCCCTTCTTGCCTATTCTCTGTACCCCTAACTTCAGTCATCGCTGTTGGCAAAATGTCAAAATGCCTTTCTCCATTTTTTACATTGGCTTAGTTCTTAGAATGTGTTCTGCTACTTTATGGATATAATATTTGGTATGGTTGTTGTTATTCTCCTGAAGGCTCTGTATCCAAAATGCCTCGCTCTTGTTATTTCTTGAATTTTCTCCCATTTTATCACTATCTGTTTCAACTTTGAATTACAACTTTCTCCCTCTGTTATGTATATGAGCCTTAACTGTGTATCTCCAAAAATATCCCTTCAAATCAGATAATCCCAAACAACCTTGTTCTTTTCAAAGAATCAGCTTATCCAACTTGACCCTTGCCATCTTCTCCTACCAGATAAAATTCTTAATCTCTTTATAAATTACTGTCAACAATTTATCTTCTGATTGATGAAAGTATGAGTGACCTGTATATAAAACTAAATGGACTAAAAAATTTTCACTGCTTGTATCTTGTTATCAATATCCATAAACAAGAGCTTCCAGTTTCTGAGGGTTTGTATCTTTTTAATCTATTTCCCCATACCCTAAGCTGCTATAACAGAATTTTTTTTAACCCATACTCGTAAATACTTCATGCTGCCATTTCTCCATAAATATGGTTATTACTGAACTAATTTATGTGTAGGCACATAGTGTGCAGCTACACAGCTACAGCATTTGTTTTTCTTCATTCATTTTATATCTTGAAAAAAAAACTTGAAACTGCGTCAGAATGTTCCACAACACTAAGATGTCCTTTTCTGGTTTTATCATGTACAAAATAATGTTGTATGCAAATAAAGCCAAATTTTCTTGATTACCATACCCATTATATCACTAAATTTCTGAGTTCCTTGTGTGCGTGTGTGTGTGTTTTTTGCCAATGACTCTAAATGTAATGCAAATAACAAAAGGGAAAATGGACACCCCTGCCTGGTTCCTCTGTTCAGACACAATCTATCAGAGAGGAACCCTCCCACTTTAAATTTTGCCTCTAATCTCCTGTATATCCTCCTAATTAACCTTATTATTATATCAGAGAGTGTAAATGCATTCATTGCTCAAGTCATAAAATCCCAGCATACTTTGCCAAATGCTTTTTCTATATCAAGACCAACCAACTACAGTTCTATTTTCTTACACTCTGTTTCCCCCTGGATCATCACTGTTCTACTAATGTTGTCAACTGTTTGCTTCCCCTCCACAAAACCAGATTGATCCATATATATCACTTTTTGGCAACATCTTTGCCATTCTTTTAGCTATTATAGACATATACACTTTATAATCATGGTTTAAAATTTAAATGGACTTACATGAAGCTGGGTCTGAGGGGTCTTTACTATCTTTTAAGTGTTACAGCCACCATAGCTTTCTTCCAGGATGTCGGTGTTTCCCATTCTTTTAACATATTATTAAACAAAACATTTCAGATCTTTATCACTTTCTTTCATCCACATCCACAGAATTACATCTATTCCTGGAGACTTTCCTGAAGATTGATTATATGTCACCATTTTTATTTCATCTTCTCCTACCTTAAATGTTAAGCATTGAGCCTCATCTACCTATGACCTTGGCATACATAAGTCTTCTGTAAATATTTCCATTTGTAGTTTGTCTAGATTTGCACATTCCTCTGCTTTATATAAATTCTCATAAAATTTCCAAAATATCTCTAATACCTCTAGAGGATTCCATGTTATTTTTATTGTTCGATGCTCCCTAAGTTTGGCAAGAATCATTTATACTTTCAGTTGCCTAAGTTGTTCTGCTAAGAATTTTTGTGCTCAGGAGTTATAATAATAATAATAATAATAATAATAACAACAATAACAACAACAAAAACAGTTGCTTAATAACAGGCTTTCTACACTCATGCATATTATCCAGACACTCCCTTATTTTCTCTTTAGCACTCCACTTATGCATCTTCTTGGTATGTCAGATTCCCCTGATTCTGTAATACTTTAACCTTTTTTAGCCCCGCTAAATAATTCTTGTTACCTCTTAACCATATATATGAGCTTTTATTTCTATCCAATTTTTAAACTCCATTTACATTTTATCCAACTTATTCACTATAACGTCTGAAGGAATGTCTAGCTTCCCTAATAAATCTCCAATATGTTCTGCTATGCTTTCTTTAATTTATTCTCTTTTGAACAGGTAGGTGAGGAGTGTCAGTGTCTCATTTTTATTTAATTACCCTGTATTTTTACCTTTGTTGTTATTGACACATGATCTGAAATAGTTATTGGATGTGTGTTGAAGCTTTCAATTAAAAGCAAACATTCCTGTGAAATATAATTTCTATCTAGTCTAGACCAGTTATTGTACCTTGGGGTATAATATATAGATTATCTCTGAATTTCTACTACTAAATTCAAATCTTCCATACCAAATATTTCCATAAATTTCTTTAGAAGTCTACCTTCCTTTGTTTTAGTTTCCCTTGTAAGTCTACCCCATGCATCCTCATTGTTGTAAATCATGCTTCAGTCCCTTCCTATATGTAACATCCCCTGCTGAAAGTTGATTATTCCTCCTAAAATTCTCGTAAGCTCCCTAATAGCAAATTTAATTGGAATATAAATATAATCCTCCTCTCTTGCAAGTAGCTCTTTACTACTACAAATCTAGGATTACTATCTTGTTTTCCCTTTTCTATCACTATTGGAGCTCCTCTAGCAATTAGTACAAGTACTCCCCTTTTCCTTTCTCCTGATATTCTGCTGAATATCCATCTTGAAATCCTTTCTTTATCAAATTCACATGCTGAATTCTTTCCATATGTGTTTCAAGTAGCATTGCCATTTATACTCTGCATTTCTTAATATAATTCAATACTCTTATCTTTTTTTCAATGTCTTTAAGGCCACTCACATTCCAAAATAATATATCTCGATTTGAACCCATGTCACATTTTACAAGACATTTTGTTTTAATGAAAAGCCTTGAACAACAAAAAAAAAACAACCTCCCACCCAAGAACATCCCCAGAAAATATAAACTTAAAACAAATATACAAAATTATTTGCTTTTTCAAATAATGAAGTTTAGCCCGCCTGATAGGATCAATTATTCCAATTTCACAGCTACATACACAGGCATAACTTAACATAACATTAAGCTTATTCATGCTAACATGCACATTACAGCCTGTGCTCCTACTCACCCTAATTGCTGAGTGTTCTTGTCTTACCTTCATTCCCCTCACAGATGTGAAAAACAGCTTATATGCTTTCAGAAAACATTAAACCTTAGCCTTAAGAAGTGTTTTGTTTTTTATTCTTCCTGCTGTAGTCAGCTTGTCTCCAGGGAAACATATGGACCAAGTGTATAGCTCTACAAAGCTTTCCACTTACACCAAACATTTATTTGGCAAAGGAAAACTTTACATTACATTCAGTGTCCTTTTGGTTACTTGAAAATATCAGCTCTACACGTACTATAATCTGTGCAGTTTTACAGCCCAATCCTCCACCTCAACAACTCATGATTATAGCATATGAACTTAAACATGCTTTTGTCAAGAATATATTCTCTTTTTACTTTGTAATACCTACATTTCATAAAACTAAAAAAGAAGGGAAAAAATAAATACTTGTTTATTTAGTATCTTTATCCTATGCACCAGTAATTGAAAATGTTTTACTATATGACATGAAATTTATATCACGAAATGTTTTATACAAGTACTGTTAAGAACATAAATTGTGTTATATACAGTTGCTTTCTCTTTGTTTCCATCTTCACTTTCTCATTCCCTTTAGTGTCCTTCCAAACGTTAATGACATGAAGTTGGGCATATGCATTTCAGTCCCCCCACAGGTTTGACAAAGTAAACAAAAGCCCAATATTTCTACATTTTCTTGCAAAGCCATAATTCAGAAATGTAATTGATGGTTCATACTTTCATATTTATTCACTAATTTTAATTATGCTGATACTGTTCTTCTTCATCTCCATCTCCCAACCTCAGAGTCTGGTTCAAGTGTAAGGTACTCCCTGTTCTTCTAGTCAGCTCATGTGCTTTTTTTCTGCCCATCAAGCAATTTCTTTTGAAACACTGGAAAAGGTTTAACTGACAAAGTCTCTCTATAAGCTTTATTATCAGATGAGTGAAAAGCAGAGTCCCCTAATGTTTGATGGTTCAGTTTCAATGGACATACTTTAGTATTCCCTCTTTAGCCTGTTCTATATAAAAATATGACTTTGGTCCTCTACAAAAAAAGTATATACAGATATATTATGAAGACGGTTGGGAATAGCAGCTTGAAGCTCATATCTGCCCCTTGATATTTACTAATTGCTGGGCCAGATCTGCTTCTCTTCTGGCTAGTGTACGGTAAATATTCAGTTTCCACAAAGAAACCAAACTATAAAGAAGTAATACAATATCACAAGGTCATACAGGAAATAAAGGATACAAGTTTGTATTATAAATGGAATTCACTGTTTTTGAATAAATATGGTTGCTATATAGGCTAGATGTCTTGCTCATGTTGCTTGCATGGTGTAAGTAGACATGAAAACCCAATCAGTCATTATATACACTTTTTCACCGTATCTTTGTAAGTCTTAGTTATTGGCAAAATGCATTGGATAATAACATCAAGATTGCATGCAGTTACATTTAAAATAACTAATTAATAAAAAGAAGAATGGAAATACCATTTAGATTGAAAATAAAAAAGCTGTGATAGGAAGTGACTTTCTATTAGCTAAGGTAGTATAAAAACAGACTGCTACTTTGAAAGTTCTTTGAATTGCACTCCAATGTATTGCAAGGGACTTCATGTTATTGGTAACAAACTGCACTGAACTTTAGTTAACATATTTTTGGAACTATTTAGCATACAGTGTACAGTCAAGCCCATTTAGCAATCTAGTAGTTCCTTATAGTCGGAGATGAAAAACAGATTTGGATTCATTTACTAATTTAGGTACAGAAATAAATGCTGAAACTGAAGTGAGAGTTATATTGTATGGTGAATTACTTCATGAGTATGTAAGATGTGTTTATGATTCAAAATGTTCATGAACAATATTCTAATGAAAAATACTTAAGCACAGCAATTTGGTAACTATTAATTTGTTTAACTATTAAGGCTGGCAGTTGGCTCAGAGGATTAAGGATCTGTTAATAAATTGCTTTCTGTGGTCCAGTGGTGCAATGTTTGATTTCCTCATTCTCCATTATCTAACTCTGTGACTCTGAGTAAGTCCCATAACCATGCACCACTCCTGTGATGAGTCTTAAAATGGTCTGTGGAGATAGTGCTCTACCCCAGAAAACAAATAAATGTGTGTCACTTTGTACTTGTATGCAGTTTATTTATTGTCTGAGATGCTTGCGAACTGTCTGCATCAAATTGTCGTTAAAATGCTGCCATCTCATTACATTTGGATTTATGATCTAAGCTAGGGTAAAATATTTCCTAAAAACTAGTGTGATTTGTTTAGTTGTCGATTTTGCCTTAATTGCTAAAACATCTGTTACAACTTTTGCTGGCAATGGAGATGGAATAACCTACATTTTAAATGTCTATGTCATGTAACTAGTCAGTATGGGTATGTGAATGATGAAGATTATTAACAACAAATTTAGACCACAGACTCTTCCATATACTTCAGTTTGGCCCTGAATTGTATTTTTATTAAAGGCTGTGTCTGCTCCTCATTAATATCATAGATGACAGCAAGCTTTGAACAGGTGACCTGCTGTAACTGAAGTGTGAGCAGGACCTTTCATGCTGAAGGTCCTCTTTGGTATTTATCTGCTTGTTTAAACAATGTTATCTGAAGTAACAGTAGCCTTCCTCTGTTAATGCTAGTCTACACATTCTTATCATCTTAATGCGTGTTTGCTGGATTATATAGACATATTTCTTCTTAATTTGCCCTACATTTAAAATTTTATGTGCAATTTGGAAAATATTTAAAATACCAGGCTATGTGATTTCTTCATAATTGTTAAACAAAAGAAAATAAAATCTATGGACTTGGCTACAAATTAAATATTGTATCAACTAAATTGTGTATTATTAAAGGCTTTGTCTGTTCTTCATTACTATCAAAGATGACAATAAGCTTTGAACTGCTGACCTGCTGTAACTTAAGTGTGGGTAGGATGTTTCATGCCGAAGGTCCTCTTTGGTCTTTATCTGCTTGCTTAAACAATGTTGTCAGAAGTAACAGTAGCCTTCTTCTGTTAATGATAGCTTACACATTCTTATCATCTTAATGCATGTTTGCTGGATTACATAGACATATTTATTTCTTAATTTGCCCTACATTTAAAATTTTATGCGCAATTTGGAAAATATTTGAAATATCAGACAATGTAATTTCTTCATAATTGCTAAAGAAAAGAAAAAGAAAATGTATGGACCAGGCTACAAATTAAATGTTGCATCAACTAAACACATCAGCTATGTCTGTATATGTGTCTGAGACCCTCAGTAAGGTGGCGGCAGCAAGCTGAAAACACATTCAATCTATTTCATAAAAGGAAATGGAATCCTGTAAAGGTTATATGGTGCATAAGGAAAATCAAATAAATAATGGCTTCCAAACCAATTCCTGGAGGTAAATGGTTTTATAACAAAGAAAATTAACTGTAGTGTAGAAAGTGATAGATTAAGGCACAACTTTTTTTTTTTAATGGACTTAATTTTGCTATTCAACCGCAGTTTGCTGCACCAGTGTTTAAGATTTTTTGAGTAGATCTGTTATCTTTCATTAGATGTAATTGAAACGTAGCTGTTAACTCTTTGGAAACAGGCAAAACATGCCTGACAAGGCAGCGTGTTCTAGATAACACTCCCTATGATGATCCATCCCCCACCAATGGCTCTACCCATGAGGGAAGACATATCTTGAAAAATGCCCCCTCTCCGAATAATTGAAATAAGTGCTATGTTGTTACAGGCTTTAACACATTATCCAAGCAGTGCTCATCTGCCTGCAAAGTAGTTGTTGTTTGTCTTTCGGCTTTTTCCCGGTAAGGGGTCGCCACAGTGGAACTCTGGTCCACTAATGATTGGCAGTAGATTTTTACGAAATGCCAAGGTGCCAGCTTGATGCCCAATCTTCAACGAAGGCATTCCTATTTATGCATAAAGTAGTATTTACAAATAAACAGATGTCTTCAGACAAGAAGCAGCTTTGAGTGTCCTACATTCATTTTTAACCATCTTTCTGTTGTGTGATACTACAAGGGATCTTTCCACTATTATATTTTTTAGAAGAAAGTGCCACTTCAACAGGGGCTCTGCTATTTCTTTTCTGCAAGCAGTACATTTTTAGACTGGTGATGTTTTTCACAGAGGTGTTACATGGTACATACTGTAATACTAAGTACTGGCAGAACTACATTGGTGCATAAGGAATCATATTTGGCTTGGACATGACTCTTTCTTTGGTCCAAATTATCTTCAATCCATGCCATTTGTTTTTATTATTTAGGCATTTTTTTTGTTAAAATGCTATGTTAGGTTTTGTGTCTCTTTTAATTTCTTTGGCCTGTTTTTGCTTTCCCAAGAAGCCTGACTAAGATTATGTAGTACTGACATATAGCTCAGATGAGGTACAAGTGCTGCTAACGAAAGTTAATTTTTGTCCAGCAGAAAGTTGTGCCAAGAAAATAACTGAGTACATTTCTGTTGGATTGCTAAGCAGCCAATGAAGGGGTCAAGATCTGAGGACAAAGTAAAACATATCACCTGGTGAGTGCCTTACAAAACTTGTATTCTTAGCATCACAGTTAGTCAAGCTTTATGGGTATCACTGAAAGACCAGCTTTATCATTTTCACTAAGCTAGACTTCTGTTAGGCATGTTGTGATCCCCTTGATTGAATGCCTAGTATTTTTCTGAGCTTCCTCTATTGTTTCAATGTGCATTTGTGGTTTTGACCATCACTGTTTACCTACTGGATTAGAGATTGCACTACGGTAGGGATCGCGAGATTTACCCCTTTCCTCACGGTAGTGTGATCTTGGAGTTGCAATATGTAATTAGCAGGGGGTTTTGGGCTACATTATAGGATATCTCCAGACATCAAGGTAAGTTGGGTAATGTTGATAATGTCAAATTGACTTACCGACATTACTGCTTTTGGTTATGTCAGGAAATCATATGCTTATTTACATTCATTCAGTTCGAGTAAGTCATTACTCGGACAAGAGATTTCCAGAAATTTGATAGTAAACCACACCTTATCATGTATGGTCTTGTCAAGATCAACATTTTTAATTTTCAGTTATTTAAGAGAATCATATTTGCTTTATGAATTTATAGGAATCACTTGTCAAAACCTTTATGAATTTTGTGACCTTGTAACACTCAAGTGCGCTAGCCGAATTAAAGCATTTACTGTGTTTTTGTACCTAATTTCTGCTACTTTGTAAAAAAAAAAGAAAAAAAACAAAAAAAAATATCCTTGTTTCCCACCTTTACTGAACTAGAATAGTCCAGTTTTTAGGTATTGCTGATCTCTGGGCTGTGTCATAGTTCCTGTGTTGCCCATATCCTTATTTGGATAGGAGGAAGCTTATTTGTTCACCAGTGGGAGTGGGGAGCTCTGAGTAGCCTCTCTGTCCATTGAGGAGTGGTTCCAGCCCAGAAACTTGTAGCTTATTGGCCGTTTTGGGCCATTTCCTATCTCTTTCTAACCCCCTGCTTTAAAGCCCGCTTTATAGCGCTTTTCTGCGAATTTGCGCATAGCATAGCATCAGGCATCGCCGCTTAATCGGGTTTAAATTATTCCCAGCTCCACAAAGTCTACTCTTCACTTTTTCCCTTGGAACTGCTCTAACTCTCAAACTAAACACTCTGTTCTCAATCTAAAATCCTGCACTTGCTCATATAAGTAATTTTTATAAGTTAAGCACTAATAAACTAAAAAAGCACTACATCCTCATATAATCCTCTTGCGTACCTCATCCCCTATTGGTCCTTCTGATTCAGTTACAAAGGAGTTCCCTATACTATTCTAGCATGTTGAAAGGTCAGTTGCTGGGTTCCTCTCCAGTCCAGCTGGTGAATCTGGGAATCTTGAGACAATGTTACAACTGCCTCATGTGCACAGAGAACCCTCTCCTCCTCCCAACAAGTACAAATATATGTGAGAGATGCAAACATATAGCCAAACTGGAGGCTGAGCTCTCTCTCGACCAAGTACTGGCGTAACCAGTCAGGAGGAGAAGGTAACCACACACCATAAATCCAGTCTCACATAGACCTACCACAACTGCAAACCAAACACATAAACACACAAAAACATACATGGAGGCTCTAAATAAAAATCTGCCAAAGCAGCAGAGACCTCCAAAGCAGGCATCCAAGCAACCACCACCCCAAAACAAATCACATGCAACACATAGTTCACAAAGTCAGTGTGCCAAACAGTCACAGCCCTTAAGGCCTAACAACATACCTGATACACTTGTAATAGGTGACTCTATAGTCAGACACACTGACCTCCCGCTCACCAGGCTGAACAAGGAAAAGGTCATAGTGAGTTGCCTGTCGGGCGCTAGAATCCGCCACATCACACAAGCACTTAGGTCACTCCAAAGCAGGTACAAATATGACTCAGTCATTGTCCATGCTGGTGTGAATGACCTGAGATGTACCTCCCTGGACTACATGAAAAGAGACATAGAGGAGCTCTCTGATTATGTAGCCCAGGCTGGTATGACCCTGACCTTGAGCAGCATCTTACCCTCGCCAAGAATGATAACACAGTATAAAGACAAAATGATCACTTTCAACAATTGGCTTATGTATTGGTGTCATTCAAAGGGGATCCAGTGTCTGTCTGCTTGGGATGACATGCTCGACAAGCCACGCTGCTTCACAAGGGACGGCTTGCACCTGTCACCCCTGGGCTTTTGGATATTGGCAAAGGCTCTTGCCACCCCCATAGTGCCTTTTTTAGGCAAGGCTCAAAAGACAAACCCTCCTCCTTAGACAACACAAGTAGAAAGAAACTAAGGGTAATGTGGCTCAATGCCAGAAGTCTAAACCTCAAGATGCACACTCTCGAAGCCCTCCTCAGTATGGAGAACATCGATGTCTGTGCAGTGACAGAAAACTGGTTTAAGGCTCCCGAGAGCACCCCAGCACTACCAGGTTATACCTCATATCATGCTTTTCGGCCCCAAAACTTAGACCGAACCACAAAAGGAGGGGGAGTATCCATATTCATCAAGGATACCCACACCTCCAGGTTAGTGGCATTGCACGAAGCATCGGAGACCATCCATGTGCAACTAACAGTGGGCAAAACTGCCTTCCAGTTTGTAGCATGCTACAGACCACCCTCTCAAACTCAGGAACCCCACTCGGCCTTCCTGAAGACACTGGAGAATATGAAGGTCTCTCCAAACACCATCATATCGGGGGACTTCAACTATCCAAACATAGACTGGGAGCATTACTCAAGCCCCAACACCCTAGCCCAAAGGTTCCTAGAATTCATAAACTCAAATGCTATGGAACAACTAGTCACCACTCCCACAAGAGGGGAAAACATACTAGACCTGATCATCACAAACATGGGGACACAATGTTCCATGCTAGAAGTATACCCCTCTTTGGTAAGATCAGACCATAAATTAATCTCACTGGAAATTCACAACCCGCCCCCACCCCCAGCACAGAAGACCAAAGTGAAGAACTTCTCAAAAGTTGACTTCACACTTCTTAAATCTGAAGTGGAATCCTTCAAGGCCCCCGGGCCAGTGGAAACTGCAGCCCAATCTGCTGAATCCTTTATAAACGCATTCTATGGACACCTTCAGGAATGCATGGATCATGCAATCCCAAATAAAACCAAGACCCATTTCCCCAAAGTCAGGCATCCTGTCTGGTGGACCCCAGCAATAAATTAGCTATACAACAGAAGAAGGAAGCTACTACATGATAGAGCAAAATCCCTAAAAGGAAAGGCATCTATGATCAGTACTAGCAAAAAACTACGTTCCCTCATAAAATCATCCAAGGCCAACTTTGAGAGAAAAATTGCAGAAGACACTAAAGATAATCATAAGGCCTTCTTTAGTTATGTTAGAAACCTGGGTGGCAACTCCCAGATATGCTCAGAGTTAGTCCATAATGACAAAAAATACACTGAGCCCACAGACATTGCCAACATCCTGGCAGACAGGTTCAGTACAAACTTCTCCCCCCCTGCTCCTCCAAAAGGACAAATATCTATCCCAGCAGAGTGTTGCCTCCCTGACATCTCAGATGCCCAGGTGAGAGCCGCCCTCTCCAAAGCAAATAACACAGCATCAATGGGACCAGATGGTGTTCCGGGCTGCATGCTACATGAACTCCAAAAAGAGATGAACCCACACATAAGGCTGCTGTTCAATCTCAGCCTTAATACAGGATATGTACCCAAAGAATGGCATACAGCAACAGTGGTCCCACTCCACAAAGGAGGTGCTTCTACGGACCCTGGAAACTACTGCCCCATAAGCCTGACTAGCCTGGTCTGCAAAGCTATGGAAAGGATCATTATGGAACTCATAAACAAAGACATTGGGGACCTACAGACACTAGATCCTACCCAATTCGGCTTTGTTAAGGGCAGATCCTGCCTCTTGAACCTGGTCGACTTCTTTGAAACAGTCACCAAGGCCACTGATGAGGGTAAGGCAGTTCACACAGCCTACCCGGACCTCGCAAAAGCCTTCTACACAATATCCCACTCGGGCATCATAGACAAGCTCTCCAGCTTAAATATAAACCCCTATGTCATAAGATGGGTTGCAAACTGGCTCAAGGACAGAACCCACATGGTCAGAATTGCTGGAGCCATGTCAGACTCTAAACCAGTCACAAGTGGTGTCCCACAGGGCTCAGTCCTGGGACCTCTCTTATTCGGTATATATTTTTCTGAGGTACAGGCTAACATGGGTGGACTGTGGCTAACCAAGTTCGCAGATGACTGCAAACTGGGTGCCATAATTGACTCTCCAGCTAACACAAGCATCCTCCAAAAGGGATTCATAGAAATGGATAACTAGTGCCCGAGCCATGGCCTTAAACTAAACACCAAAAAGTGTATAGTCATACCATTTGGGAAAAACAAAGTACCCCCAAATCACCACATAGGTGGTAATCCATTAAGTACAGAAGAAGTAATTAGGGACCTAGGGATCCAAGTTGATAGTAATCTCTCCTTTGACAATCACATTGTCAAAGTGGTTAGAAAGACCTTCTATATAGCCCATCTTATCCTGAAATGATTCACATCTAGATCAAGGGAGGTCATCGTGCCCCTGTACTCTTCCCTCATCAGGCACATAATTGAGTACAATGCCCCATTTGGGATGTACCTTACCCGACACCTGCAGCAACTAGAAAGACCCCAAAAGTACCTCACAAATAGGATTAAGGGACTCAAACAAATGCCATATGCTGCTTGGCTAAAGAAACTCCAGTTCTACTCAGTTGCATACTGCCTACTCAGAGGCGATCTATGCCTGACGTACAAAGCCATGTCCAACCCGGAATTAATGGACATGCTCCACCTCAGAAAATCCAAATTCCTTAGAGCTACGCGATCAAGAGAATTGAACTTCAGCACCGAAATAAATAGTACATGCTGGAGGGACAGATTCATAACCCAGAGGCTCCCTTCACTCTGGAATAAAATCCCATTCCATGTTAGGCAGAGCCCCTCACTGACTCTCTTCAAGAGGAATCTTGACGAGTGGCTGGGAAATCATAGGTTCACCCCAGGGGTCACTTCTGTGTCACTGCTAGACAGAGGCACAATAAACTAACCTTAAAAAGGGCACAGTAAACTCATTCCAAGGGGTGGCGAAAGCCAAACACACTCTGGCTAGGCTTTTAAATGCCCTAGGGCAGATAGACTAGTATGAACCTATGAACCTATGAATTTCTAGGCATTATTTACCAAACTGAGCACTGTGGTTCCATATCTCCACCTACAAAAAACAAGACTTGCAGGAGGGATAGGCTGCTTACTGAAAATATTCCCAGCCTGTGGAATATGTTACCACAACAGGTCAAACAAAGTATTGCCTTGGTTACTGTTATGGTTAGTCTTCATGACTGGACAAGTAGATATAATTTTACCCTGTATTTGTCATGTACATCCCTGCTTGACTTGGAAGATGAACTCTATTAAGTGTTGAAAAGTGGATCAAGAACTTTTAAGTGTGTCTACATAAAAAATGTATATGCCTAGGTATATAATGTACTCAATGATCGCTTGGCTAGTGTCATTCCTTCATTCCCATAATGTGACCAGGATATAGATAAAAGCAAAACATCAGACCAACTTCTGTCAAGGTGACAAGTAATTGCCTATCAAAATTTTTTAGGGATTCTCATCACATCACAGTATATTTCTTAGAATGTCAGACATGGCAGTTAGCCTGCCTAGTCTGCACCTGAATTGCATTTAACATTCTACCCCTATTAAATAAAAATGTTCATTCATTTATATAATCTATATGTCCAATTCCCTTAAAAATGACTCATTACATTCAATAGAGGATTAAGTGCACCTTGCGTCCCTGGGCTGTTTTCAAATCATGGGCCCCCCCACTCACACTTTTAGTACAATGCATAAATGTATGTATTCTTTTGGATTCACCTTCCTGATTTTTTTTTAATTATAGTTCTTGTTTAATAAACCAACATTTGTTACAGTGTGTTTAAATTTGCAGTTTTGAACATTTATAATGACACAAGTATCCATTTCAGAGCATCTCAGTCATAATATTCAACTCAGATTTCTGTCATTGTAATCCAATAACTGTATATATGTAGAAATGCAGTGCTTGTTGCCCTTGAAGAATAAATGGCATATGCTGCATTAAAAATGGTGTGCCAGTGATATTCTTATAACACTACGGAACAGGCAATGGCTGGCAAAAAAAAAAAAAAAAAAACAGTGTTTCATTGTTAGCTACTAGTAGCTACTAGGTATATAGTCCAGGAGACCATTAAGAAGCCTTACACAAATTCCCATTTGCTCCGAAGCATTGTCTGATTAAATGACTTGCTCAAAGTCACACAATAGATTAATAAATGTGGAAAGACTGAGACTTTGCATCCTTGGCACAGGAATAAGCTCGTTAACAAATGGCAGCTTTAGTCCTCTGTATTTACTGCTAGACATGGTAACAGTCTTTATTTAAATGCAGAAGTACTTTGCAGTCTGATCTTATGCAGAAGACAGTATCAGCGTAATATGAGACAATAACTGCAAAATGGATGCTGAAGGTCAGACAGTTCTGATCATCTCAAAAATAATATAGACAATATGACCTGAAAAACATCAACCCATTTGCTTTACCAGAAGCTGTAAAGAAGGTATTTCAAAATATATATTATTAAAATGCAATATATATTCCGACAATATTAAACAAGCCAAGCCTATTAATGAATTAATTAATTAATTCTTTAGTACAATAAATAAAACAAAGCAATTAAAGATAATATAGATGTTGTAGCAGCTTTTGTTAAAGAATTAACAAAAGTCATACAAAAATCAGGAATATTATTGCATGCAACATTATGTTTTTTTTTTTTTTTTTTTTTGTTTTTTTTAGGTGGGGGCTTACATGCTTACTGGATACCTACATCTCATGTTTGACCTCACTATATCTTCCATGTCATCACTAATAGCTAACACCTCTGACATCACTAAGTACAGGTCTGACCTATCTGAATGACTGACAATGCTGTATTATTACAGCATTTGCCTCCAAAGTCAACAGAGCTGGACAATGACCAAATGGGCCCTAAGCCATGTAATGAACAAGGCTTCCGCCAGCCATACCAATATCCCATTACTTGGCTGTCTGTCCCCATTACCATAAAACACTGTGCAAACCTGTCAGTGCACATACTATCTTCTTCTTCACTTTTACAGTTGTCAAAAAGATTTGGATTTCATTTAAAACTTTTATTTCACATTTTACACTCATAGACTTTTTCTAAACAAAACACTCTCACACTGAAAACCAACACAGCATATGAAACTGTAAACTTATCTTCCCTTGAAACTTACATTTATTGAAAGACAACCCAATCAAATCCAAGAGACATGTTGGGATTCATAATCAAATGACATATGACAAATCACTAATTAGCAGCTTTGTGAAGGAATTCAATGGACAAATGTGTAATGCATTTGCTTACAGCTTGGAACAGCCCACTGGACATAAGTATCCCCTTTCAGGAGCACTGCCTGGTAAACTAACTTGGTTAGAATTACACAAAAGACAAACAGCTGAGGAAATCAAAACATACACTACAGGAAACACGTCATAGCATAACTCATCTACATTAAGTGCTAACCTTTATAGCACTGGCACATACAATAGTACATTAAATATAAGTTTTTGAATGAAAATACATCATTCACAGCACAAGTAAGCCAACAGTAATTAAGAAGTCTAAAATTTTGTCATGGCACATTAAAGCAATATTGAAACAAGGTGCATAAAATAAAGAAAACAAAGTAAGCTGACATGTTTATTTTGATATTTTACCCATTTTTCATTTTTTTCTGTATATTCAGTTTATAACTTTACTCACATGATGCTTTTAATACACCTAATACTTTTCTCTACATACACCTCAAATATGGGCACAATACTTAAACTAGGATCTGACAAAAGTCCTCTGCAGATGCAATAATATCTCATCATGTCCATAAATAAATCAAGTCAAAATAGAGTCATTGACGTAATCCAGACTATGAAATCATTCTGTTTCTCAGTTTCAGTCAGAAAGACTCAATAGATGTATACTTTGACCAAGGAACATTCAGCTCTTAAATTCATAACATTACATTTTCTGCATCAAAACTAGAGCATAATGTGGACCAAGTCCATGGTGTAAGTCTATGGTATAAAGGGATATAGCCTCAATGATTGCCAGGGCAGCATACATTCATTTAGTATTTTGGGCATTCAATGCACTGGCAAAGAAGGATGGGCACTCTCATCCTGGGGGTGGGGTCATCTAGACAGTTCCTGTGAGGAGGTGTGGTCCATAGAGGGGAATAGCCCTCAGATGTAACAAGTGAACGCAGGGGAGAGGGGATATCAAGGTGTATACCATTAATGAAAAATAAATTAGTCAAAGGAACATAACAGGACACCTTTAGATTCTATACCAGCCCCACCTTTAGAACAGAAGTAGTCCAAGCACAGTAGAAGTGACTGGCAGACTAGGAAATGAACAGGGGCAGTGGGATTGATAGAAAGCATGAAGCAGAATGTGAAGAAAAAAAGAACATATAATCTGCTAGCCCAACACATCAGCTTCTGTGAATTTTGTTTAGAATTTATGTTTTTCTCTCTGAGCTAACCCCACAACATTTAGAGTAATCTGTTAAAATATTGATGGTAATCTATAACCCCCAAGAAATACATGATGTAAATATTTTAAACATAATGTGGCCTAAATGTGACATTCCTGTAGCTCTGTTACCAAACTCTTTTAGTTATGCTAACAGTTGTTACTACTCCCTTTGAATCTTTCCTGACAAATAGCTGCATGCAATTAACCACCCTTATATTTCCATCCCTTGCTTTAACAGAGCTAGTTTATCTCATATGTGTCACTGAATCACATACTTTATTAAAGTCAAAATGAATTACACTTGTTTGTATACTTTTTTCAGAATATTAACAAGCAAATAAAACACAAACAGCAAAAACAATGAATTGTGTTGGTCTGATAAGTATGTGTTTTGAGAAGGTTGTTGTGTCTTTCGGCTTTTCCCGGTTAAGGTCGCCACAGCGGATCTCCGGTCCACTAATGATTGGCAGTAGATTTTTATGTGCTGAGTTTCCAGCCCTGATGCACAACCTTCAACGAAGGTACGCCCATTCATGCATGTCTCCACACAGAAGACGCTCTAGCTGAGAATCGAACGCGACGTCTTACTGTGAGGTGACAATGCTACTGCAGCACCATCCTAATGTGGGGAATTTAATAAAGCCTACACAGTCTCATTTTCCATGTAGACATTGTGCCATGTTGCTTACAAGGAAGTTAGCAGGTTGTAGATTCAGTAAAAACAGCTGGGTGGTGCACATGCACGTGCCAACACGGAAATATCCGTAGCATGCAAATTACCTCATAAGCAAGTGAATTCCATGCAAATAAGTCAGGTAGAGTGATCCAGCAAGCAGAGAGGCAGCTCTGCAGACCCCGTGTCAGTGTCCGCAGTTTACACAGAAAAATACCATGTACAGGAATGTAGACAGAAAAAAGGGGCTGTAAAAATGTAGATAGATGGACAGAACTGGTATAGCACATACAGATATGAGTGAAACTATCCATTGTGTGTTTGAAAAAATGAGAGAAATAAGTTAAAATATTTTTTTAATAATCTGTCCATGTTTGAACAGTGGACCACAGTGCACATCATGCCTCATTAAAAAAATGGAAAAACAAAAGTAATATGTGACAGAAATGTATTACAGGACCCTGCATGGAGTATCTGCAATGATGTATTGGTGTTGTTGCTAACGTGGTAGGGCTTTGAACCATGTTGTTTCCAGGGTTTGAGCAATCCCTATGCAAATGAGGTGAAGTCACTAAATAGCACAAATGAGTAACCGTGTCCACATATCCCCTCCGAGTAGGCACAAAACCATGTTGGTGTCCACAAAAGAAGTAGCTGACATAAAGGGAGGGTGTGTCCATAACTTCTATACTGATGTGAGCTTATCTGCACCTGTATGCACTGCCATGGTGAGCACTGACATCTGGGGGGGGGGGTGGGTGTACACTAAGTGCTATGCTCTGTTTACCTATGGAGCATACATTTGTATGGCATGCCACAGTGCTGAGTGTATCTAAAAGGTAATGACATATTAATTAGGTTTGACCCCTGTTTAACTTAAACTAGGTCATTAAATGAGGTTACTGATATACAAGGCAGGTGGTATGCATCATAGGTAGCCAATCACATGATCAGCACCTACAGCAGAACATTATAAAGTATGCATGCACCCTACAATCTGATTTTTCCTCCATACTATCTATATGTGCAACTGTTTCCTGCATTGAGAATGAGGCATTGTAATTTCATTCAGCTACACTGCTGTGTAGTTCTAAATGACAATAAAGTTTTATTTGACTTTTACTTTTGACTTTGACTACTCTGCACCGTTGGAGTACAGACTTGGGAATTTTAACTGAAAAAATGTTAGGGGCTGCTGCTGATCTGCTACATTTGTATGTGCTAGATGCTGAAGTCAGTGCTGCTTCTGCTGACAATAGGCCTAGGCAGAGAAGGAGAAGAGTGCATAGGCCCAGGGTAATCTTCAGGAGCTACATGAGCTGGAGATTGTAGATCACTACAGGCTGGACAGAGATATACAAGAACTCATTTAGCTCTGCCGCCCTCAACTCAGACCCAGAGCCAACAGAGGGGAACCCATCCCAGTGGAAACAAAGATATGTGTAGCCCTTAGGATAATAGCCACAGGTACCTAACAAAGACCAAGTGGGGACATGATGGGGGTCTTACAGGCATCAGCATCCAGGGTACTCCATCATTTCCTGGATGCCATGCTACCACATGCCAGTGAGCACATTTTATTCCTTCACCTCTGAGGTGAAGGCCAGCAATATGCAACATTTCTACCATGTAGCAAACTACCTTGAGGTACTGGGTGCCATAGATTGCACTCATGTATACATCAAGGCACCTCCTCGTGAGGAGGGTAGAATCTACATCAATCACAAGAGGTACCACTCCAACTGCCAGGACATGTGCAATGCCCAGGGCATTATTATGAATGTGTGTACTAGCAGCACTGGCAGTTATTACAACTCCCATATCTGGCACGCATCATAGCTGTACCAGATGTTTGCTAGGGGGGACATCCTACGCGGCCATTTACTGGGGGATGCTGGCTATGCACTGGAACCGTGGATGATGACACCCATCAGAAATGCACACACACCCACAGAAGAATGCTATAATGAGGCAAAAGTACAAACTTGGAACATCATAGAGCATGTGTTTGGGCTTCTGAAGTAACACTTCCAGTACCTCGATATATCTAGTGGAGCTCTGCAGCACTCTCCAGCCACATGTGCACAGATATTCACAGTATGTGCCCTGCTACACAATATGATCCTGCAGAAACAGCTGCAGCAGGATCAGCAAAGGGAAGGGATACACAGCCCCCCCACCAGTGCCTAGGTCACTACAGCTACACTCACAAGAGGACTCAGAGGAGGAAACCCCTGATGATGTCCCTGTAGGCAGATGTAGATATGCCCAGCAAGCCCTGGCTTTGGTTAAGAGACAACGCATAGCACATGCACTGACAACCTAGGGACTAACACCTTACTCCAACTCACATACATATATTAAAAATTATGCCAGGCAACCCACACAACCTGTACCTAACCATGTATTGGCTGTGTACTGCATGTATCAGACAGAGTCAGCCCCAAACTACAGTTCTGTCAACTGCTGCATTCGCAAGGTAAGTCACTCATCTATACACCACTTGTAAGGATTACTATAATATGGTGTCATATGTATGGACCTGCTGCATGTATGCAAGGGAATATAGTGGGCTATTTTGAGAGATGTAACATCCACATGGGGCTACAGATACCCAGTCCAATAGTATATGTTCAGTAATATTCACTAGGCCTCATGGTTGGAATATTCACTACAGCAGTCAAGGGAGATGTTAAACAGTAGGGTCACATGATATTTGCACTACTGTCGATGCCAGCAGATAATGTGCTGTTCTTACCCCACCCCCAACACATCAGTGTTCCCATACAAATGTTGTAACAGTAAGTCAGCAATGGTACAGTATATCAGCAGACCAGGCAATCTCAGGGCTGTGACATAGAACCCAATCACACAGTGTATGTCTCATGTAATGCAGGAATAACAACATACATATGTATGCTGTTGATTGTGTGATGAAGGTCACATCTCTGTCTGGCAGCCTGTGTGGCTCAGTGGGCTAAGGATTTTAATATGGGTAATGGTGTTGATGATTCAAATCTGAAAGCCTGCACAACTTTTGCTTGTGAGGTATTAGTATGCTGGTGTTTCAACAGACTGCCATACTTCTCAACCTGTTACTGCAAGAAATCTGGACCAAGCCAGAAGGAATGGGTGGACAAAGGCCCAAGAATAGAGACAGACAGTACAGATTGTTCCGATTAACCTAAAAAGTTACTTGTATGACATCGAGTTACATTATTACAGAATATCTGAAGGATATAAAGTCCAACACTCAAATGTTTGTAGTTACTATTATTCAGTGATTTCAATATACAATAATTTACCAGAACACCACAAATGTATGAGGAACAGACCAGAAAAATTAGGCAAAATTTTGGACATTCTGGGAAAATATGTACAGTTCAGAGGTATGCAGACTGTCAGTCTGTGTGTGTAGTAACAGTATGAACCTCAGTCACATATTAAGTACAGCAGACAGCTGGGGAATGCCATGGACAAAATAAGGGAAGTGCAGTACTGTAGAAACAGGTGCAGCTGGCAATGTCTGCAACACACAAAATCCCGGACTGGAGTACAGGTAGGTCTGGCCTGGAGTCACCTTTCACTGGCAGTCCCACTGGGCATGCTCCTATACATAGTAAAAATTAGTGCAATTATGTTGCCTCATCATAAAAATGACCTGCAATGTGCAAATATGTCTGTACCTACAGACATATATGTATACATATCCGCCTGTCCCTATCTCTGTCTCACATGATTAGTATATCTAGTGCTATATACTGGCAAATAGATGTATACTGACATATATAGCTATATATATTACAATGATACATACACTATCCACATATATCTACATAACACATATACATATCATGCGCATGCACAGCTACATTTATAGAGGGATCCCTGTTATAGACAGATATATGTGTGGATGTATGTATTGTCTCACATACCCTATTAATGGTAAATCTGCACTCACACATCCATACAGTTGCTCAAAGGAACCAAACTAAGGGTGCAACAGTAAATATTCCACTCACCTACAGACCCCTGTGTCTGCTGGATGTTACCATGTAGACAGACACAGGTGAGCAAGTGGTGTAATGTATAATGTTGTCAATGCACACATGGACAGGGCACAGTTTTTTTGGCCACAAATTTGCCTATCTAACTGCATTCAGCCACATATGGCCATACTGGTAACTGTACACACATAGCAAGGATAATAGCAGTTATCTCAATGTTAGGACATTAAATGCAGGTAACAGTACGAAGCAATATCACATTGCAGGCCACACATACTGTGCAACACAAGCCTCATTTGTGTAATCCAAACTCAGAGGACAAATCAAGTCTACCAAAGTTAAATTTGAAGTAAGTTTGAATTCCCAGGCCAAGGACAACCACAAAGCATTCTTCAGCTATGTCTGCAACCTCAAAGGTAATACACAATTGTGCGCAGAGCCCATTGTAAATGGAGCCACCTATACTGATCCAGAAGATATGGCTAACCTCCTGGCTGATAAATTTATCTCCAACTTTACTCCTCTTTCCCCCTAAACCTTCCCTCAGGAAATATCATCAAATATAACTACCCCTACAATCACTAGGGAACAGGTCCTTAATGCTCTCTCTAAGACCAAGAACACTGCATCAGTGGGCCCAGAAAATATCCCAGGATGCCTTCTAAATAGCATAAAACATGACCTATCAGGCCCTTTGGAATTACTATTTAACTGTAGCCTCCAAACAGGCTTCACTCCTCATGAATAGAGAAAGGCAACATTCATCCCTCTGCACAAAGGTGGGCCATCTACAGATCCTAGAAACTACAGACCCATAATTCTCACTAGTCTTATATGTAAGGCCATGGAAATAATTATCATAGATATGATCAATAGAGATATAGTAAACCGCCAGACACTGGACCCAAACCAGTTTGGTTTTGTCAAGGGCAGATCATGCCTACTCAACCTGGGGGACTTCTTTGAGAAAAACAATGGATGAAGGCAAAATCATTCACACTGCCTACCTTGACTTGGCCATGGCATTTGACACAATACCCCACTTGGGTATTGTTGATAAACACAAGAGGTTAAGTACAAACTCATATGTCACCCAGTGGATAGCCAACTGGCTCACAGACAGGACACAGGAAGTTAGAATTGGGGAGTCCACCTCTACAAAGAGGCCAGCCACAAGTGGAGCCATTCAGGGATCAGTCCTCGGACCACTCCTTTTTGGCATTTACTTCTCAGAAATCAAGGGAAATGTCAATGGTTTGACTGATTAAATTTACAGATGATTGCAAATTAGGAGATGTCATTGAATCTCACACTAACACAAATGTTCTACAGGAGGGGCTGACACAGACAAACAACTAGTGTCAAAGCCATGGACTAAAACTAAATGCCAAGAAATGTATAATAGTATCCTTTGGGAAGTCATCCATGCCTGGTAACTATCATATTGACAACACACTGCTTAGAGTTGACCCAGTAGTCAGAGACTTGGGGACACAAATAGATAGTTGGTAGGTTGGGAGGGTGGCCTAATGGTTAAAGTGTTTGCCTTACAAACACAAGGTGCAGGGTTTGAGTCTCACAAGGGATAATTGGCTAGGCTTAAAATGGCTCACAAGGGCAGTCATCTTAGTACTAACCTATGAACCTATGAACAACACACTGCTTAGAGTTGACCCAGTAATCAGAGACTTGGGGACACAAATAGATAGTGATCTAGCCTTTGATCATCACGTGTCTATGGGGGTGAGAAATCATTCTATGTTGCACAACTTATAAACAATAGTATGGCATCTAAGTCCAAGGAAGTCATTGTTCCACTGTATTTGGCATTCATCAGAGCTATCATTGAGTACAATGCCCCTTTGGTATGTACCTAATCAGGCATATCCAACAATTGGAATGTCTACAGAGATTTCTCACTAAAAGAATACAGGGCATAAGTAATATGTCCTATGCAGACAGTCTCAAGGCCCCATCCCTGTATTTTATCTCCTACAGTCTTTTGAGGGGTGATCTATACCTGGCATACAGGGCATTGTTAGACCCCACTCTGATGGACCTCCTGCATGTCCACAAAACAAACAGCACCAGAATTACCCATTCTAAAGTCTTAAACCTTGCCTGTGATATAAATAGGACTTGCTGGAGAGACAGATATGTATCCCAGAGACAGCCCTGTGTATAGAACAGGCTCCCCATCCATGTGAAGCAGAGTTCCTCCCTAACCAAATTCAAGTGTAACTTGGACAACTGTATGGGAAACCTGAAATTCATCCCTGGTTTGGCACCTATGTCTGTAACTGGCACAGATAAAATGTAAATGGTTCATCTCCCTGGCCCATGCTTACACTTATCGAGGGTAGCAGAACTTGTCAGAAATGTGGGATGCATGGTTAGCCTTAAAAAGGTCCTTGTGGTTGTTAGACTAGTAAACACCTATGAACCTATAAAGAAGTATTGTGCCTTTAATCACATACCCAACAGATGTAACCTGTAGCATGTGTGATAAGTACTGTGAGCTAGAGTGTATAAGACTAGATAGGTAGGGGTACTACACTCACTCCAGCCAACTGTGTGTGTGTGTGAGTGTGTATATATCCCCTTGAAACACAACAGACATGCCCTTATGAGCTATCCACCTGCAATGGTTATCTACTTTTTAGGCCTGTAACTTGCTGCCGGCTTCCAAAGTGTCCTCCTCTACCAGGTTTGATGATATCATCCACCTTAAGACTGCCGTCTGACAGTCTAAAATTAGACAAAAGCCATGGAATGTGTAATAAGTACCATGAGTTATAGTGTGTAAGAGTAGGTAGGTAGGTAGACATTCTAATCTCACACCACCCAACTTGGTGCGCGTGTATATCCATATGGTATATGGATAATAACCATTGTAACTTAGACATAGGTAGGGTTAAGTATTATGTTATTTGTAGTGGGTGATGTGTCCCCCAAATGACCACAACAAGGGGTGCGGATATCAACAAGCATTATATGTTCTAAACTGATAGTACTAGCAGACATTAGATGTGTTTTGTGCATTGGGTACTGTTCTCTGTAGTGTGTAGCAGTACATAGATAAGTGTTCTAATCTACATACAGCCAACTTGTACTATGTGTGTGCCTTGGCATGTCCTGTATGCAGTGAGTAGAAGTGGTGTTAGCCTGAATGTGGCCATGTTTGTGTGTGTGAGGTTGTTACAGCATTTTACAACATGTTATCGAGCCATAAGACATGTGAACTTAACTAGCATAATGGCCATACAGACCTCACAATCAGAGACATCTTTACACCTCTTGGTACAGGATCAGCACATATTGCCCCAGTCCAAGAGGGAATCAAGCAGACACTATATGTTTAGATGACAGTTGCCCAGCCAATCATACAGATGGCATGTGCTGAGGTGCCCTGATGTGCTCTGTGTGCCATTAGGCAGGGTGTGTTTCAAGGGTGTGTTAAG
Organism: Protopterus annectens; assembly: GCF_019279795.1. NCBI lineage: Eukaryota > Metazoa > Chordata > Ceratodontiformes > Protopteridae > Protopterus > Protopterus annectens. Next base: position 956,860,101 of record NC_056731.1, read on the forward strand.
TTTGCTAGACAAATGTCTCCCACAAGCATGTAATAATAATGCCACATAGTACGTTAATGTTCTTACAGTGAGTCATCCATCTACCATGTTTCCTACAGATAGGCAGCAAATGTCCTCCAGCAGAGTCACACCATGCCCTGTATGCAAGGCACTCATTGCCTCTGAGTAGTCTATATGCAGCATGTGGCAATGATGCTCATTGCAGATGATCAGTAGTGAGAACAAACTGAAGATGTAAAGTGACCTTCTGAGAGATCATACTGTTATGTACAAGTGACAGCACAGCTTGCAAAGGTAGATTAACAAATGGCCATTGCATTCAGATATTGGCATGCTGAGGGAAGAGATTGTGGAGTTTATGAGTATGTCACTTACTGGTGACTGTGGCCTCAGTTAGGCCATATGATTCCTGCCATACTACTGTAGAGAAATGGTGATCTGATGCACATTAGGTGTAAACCTGTGTGGCCAGTTCTGTGTGCCCACTTTTCACCCCTGAGTATGTACATCACATGTTGGAACCGATGTGCTACTAACCGGAGACAATATTGTAGTGTCCACACACCACACACAGCCATTACACATGAAGGTATGGACACACAGTACTGTACCCTTTGACGGTCACTGTTAGGATGTGGGGATGCATTCACTGTTGTACTACCTATACCGACAGCTTTTGGGTGAAAATCTCAGACTGTCACTGCTATACTGAATGTGGCAGCCAGCACACCTATCATTGTGTGCAATAGCACCCTTGCCATGTCACCACACAGGCATGTCATATAACTGCAGCAGCCATACAGGTGCCACAGTACACCAATACAGAGTGTAGGTAACATGTCCTATGGAGTCCGTGTCACAACTGTACAGATGTATTCTGTCTCCTAAATTCTTTGAAGGGGATGTGTATGTCACCATACAGGGAGGTGTCAGATCCCACTGTGTACCTCCTGCATTGCCATGACAGGAGTAACACAAGTCTTGTGTATTCTACACACCTACAGCATCAATGTGGTATACATAGTACATACTGGGGAGACTGCTATATAACACAGACAGTACACCCTACATGAAACAGGTCCCCCATGCATGTAAAGCATACATCTTCTGTGACACACATCACATGCAGGTTACAAAATGGGAGGCAGAACACAACAAGCATAAGTGATGTCAGCCAACTGTCTGAACCGGGCACAGGATATTTGTAGATGGGTCATCTCCATTGCCACAGCTTGTAGATGTGTAATATCCAAAAACCCAGGTGACACATATCAAGGGTAACAGATCTTATCACAAATTATGAATGGTTGACTACACTAACTGCTGTCATTGTCCTTGTTAGACTGTTATACACATATGAACCTATGGAACCATGCACGTATACTGCTGTACCTTTCTGAAGTTTGATATCTGCTGTGCTGCCATGCCATTCTGTGCCGCTATATTGCAGATGTGTGTCCATAGGTTATCCCCTCAGACTCCTGGAACAGAAACATATCCAAGTCCGTGACACACCTTTCATTGTGTAACAATACAGCAAGTACTCAAAAAATGCACCAAGGAGTAAGTGTTAAAACAAAATGACTTTATTAAACAAAATTTAAAAGGTTATGCACTTTCATCTATAACATATCAGACTTCATCAGAACACTTAAACTAGCCCAGCCAGCCATTTTATAATAGCAATACACCAATCAAAATGCACCTTCCAGAATAATTTGCATAGAACGTGAAAGTGTGTAATTCAGTCATACATCTGTTTAAAATCATCCTTATTAATTCAATCCAGACCTGGATGAACATGAAACCAGTAAGTCATGCACAATAAAATAAATACATAAGTAAATATTTTGTTAAAATACTGAGTGTTGTATAATACAATGTTATTAAGTACAGCAATAGAATAAAATCATTATAAAACCAAAATTCTAAGTACAAAATACAGAATGCAAAATACAAAACAAGTGGCCCATGACCCGAGGGGTGGTTCATAGGAAACTAAGTTGGAGTATTGGGAGTTATTTTGGCAACTGAATTTTGATGCAGGAACCCCCCCAGGCTTAAATGATAACATCAGTATTTCCAGTGTTCTGAAACTGATAGCTGCTAAACTGTAAATTATAGTTATCTCTGTACTCAGAGATTAATGCTCACAGGTGAACTGTTTTGTATTGCACTCTGTGGAAAAAAGTCCAGATTATTAAAAAAAAAAAAAAAAAAAAAATATATATATATATATATATATATATATATATATTTTTTTTTTTTTTTTTTTAACATATTTTCTGTAACTTTTGAGACACACAGAGGATATTTTCATTCATATCTGTGTGTGGTATACCATTTTTTCCATCTATCTACATTTTTACAGCCCCCTTTGTCTGTCTACATTCCTGTACATGGAATTTTTCCATGTACACTATGGACACTGACACAGGGTCTGCAGGGCTGCCTGTCTGCTTGCTGGATCACTCTACCTGCCTCATTTTCAAGAGATTCACCTTCTTATAAGGTGATTTGCATGCCATGTAACTTCTCGTATTGGCACGTGCATGTATTCCTCCCAGCAGTGCTTACTGGATCGCAAGCATGCTTAATTTCATGTAAACAGAGTAGCACGATGCCTAAATGGTAAAAAGACTGTGTAGGCTTTATTAAAATCCCCCCCCCATAATCTCTATTTGTTTTTGTATAGTGTATGCATAGCGTGCAATTATTCTATATTTTTGGCTCTTCCATCTTATATCTAATATTACTAGTCTTCCTAATACTACTAGTGTATAATCCAGTATCTCTATACATTCTTTACATAAAATTGCTATGCCTGAACATTTTTCATCTCCTAGGTTCCATATAACCTTGCCATCCCATAACCCATTATTTTGAGTTCTTTCATCTTCTGTTGTTATTCTTATATCTATTAAAACTAGAATGTCCATATCTAACATTCTAGACCATTGCAGTACTGGTAGCCTCCATTGAACATTCTTTATACTATTTATATTAATGCCTAGGATTCTCACTTTATGAAACAGTGTCTGTTACTTTTATTTTTCTCCTTTTTTATTTCTTCCTATATCTGTATATTTAAATTTGTGTTTTCTTTCATGCTTTTTCCAATATAACTTCTTTAACTTTTGACTTTTATTCATTTATCATCTCTTTCATCACTCAAATTACTTACTTCTTCCTCTGTCTCCCCTTCTTTACTTTTTGTTTCCTTTATCTTCTCATTTAATTCCATTCCTATATCTGTCGCAAGTGTTTTTTTCTTGTTGTGTTTCTTCTGTATTATCTACTAACACAAACTCCCTGTTTGGTCTGCTTTTGTTACCTGTGTATTATTTTCTGTAGCATTACAATCTATCTATGAATGTCCTATTTTTTCACTCTTTATACATTTTTGCTTACATTTTTAGCTTCATGACCAACTTTGTCACAAATGAAAGATTTCCTTTTATCATAATTATTAATTAAATGGTCATCTTTACCACACAAAAAACATATATTTTGTTGTCCCCAGTATTGAATCAATCCCTTATTCCCTTCCACATTAATTATACTTGGCAAATGCATTATTTTGTCATTTTGCATTTTCTGTATAACACCACATTCCCAACCCCCAGTCCATAAACCTCTATTATCATAGATTTTTTTTAATGTCCAATACATCTCTACACACAGTTTTCAAATAGTCTTTTAAATCATCTCTTTCATCTTCAGTTCAAAATTGTATATTCTTTTTTTAGCTTCTCTGTTAAATGCACACACCACATATGGGTTCCAAGGATTTTCATTTCTTAGCTTTTCATATTGTTCTAAAAATGTATCCATATACTGTGCCTCCTTGAGGAAAATGTCACAAAATGTATCTTTGTTTATACAAATAAACACTCTTACCTCTCTGAGTTCGATACCCAGTGGTGACATGATGCTGTTCTATACTTCATACCTGTACAGTTCCTTTTCTATCACACTACTTATTCTCACCCAATACTTTCTTTTTGCTTCGGCCTTTTTCTCATCTTATCTTTCATCTTCTCTCACCAATTGCACATAGGATTTTTTCTTCTCTTTCCTTAATTCCTGACCTTCTTCTTGGATTCTGTCCATTATTTTTTCCCATGACACTGCCTTCTCGCTGTCTGGCTCACTGTGATCAATTAGTTCTTTTGAATAAACATTTATTTATTATTTATTGACATTTGGTAACTAGAAAAGTCTGACTGGGTCAGAAACCCATTTTCAGTGGAGGCCCAAGGAGAAAACTCCAACAGTGATTAAAAAAATCACAATAGCAGTAAACATATAACATCAGATTATAAACAGTGTTGGATAAATGTATAAGGTACAAAAGGAGGTAGATAAAGTACATATTAATTAACATTTTGGATAGAAAAAAATTCAGCATAAAACATATTTCTACAAAATATAAATAAATTGAATTAAGGCATCTAGAGAGGAAGGGTTAATCTTTAAGGAAATTAGTGCAAGTGAAAGGAGTAAAAGGGTAGAAGTAAATGTGAAGTAAAATGTAAGGATAAGTTGTTAGGTAGATTGTGTGATGTGTTATATTAAGACATTTAGAATTAATGTGAAAGGGATGCAGAGAGAGAGAGAGAGAGAGAGGGAACGATATGAGGGGGAGAAAGGATAAAAACTCCCTGCACCCCTCCAGACTAGAGGGTAGTAACATCACACTCTGGTGTTGCAGAACTGGGTACAAACAAATTTTGCTGAAAAAGCTTTTAAAATCTGCCATATCTACATCAACTCCCTCATTTTGCCTTTTATTTGATTCCGCACTGCTCTCTTTACTCTCATCTCCATTCACCTTACTTCGCCTTACTAGCAACTCATCCTCCATCACATTACACATCTCAGCTGTTCAAGTAACAGCTTTGTTTTTCTCAAAAACAGAAAAAAAAACACTTTCTTTCACTTCCATTTTCCAATTTCAGACTTCCTGCTTCTCTGACCTGCCTCAGTGCCTGGACCGGAAGACAGGAAATGTAACAATGTAATGAGTCTCAGTACGTTCCAAAAAGAATAGGGGAAGTTTCGTGATGCCCTGTTCAAATTTCCTCTGGCACTATATATACTACATTAGGTCTCCCATGAATGAGGTTTCTAACTCAGTGGGAATAACTCAGTCAACAAAAGGATAAAAAAAAAAAGAAAATAACACTGTAGCATCACCAAGACACACATTTCGAATATGCAGAGTTTTGCATTAGCAGAAGTATTTTCATTAGAACTCTGATATCCACAGCTATATCTTTCTGAAGTGCCTGCTAACCTCAATTCAAGAGTAAATATATCATTAGATAATCCATACCTCTTGCAGTATTGGGTATAAAGTACTTATGAGCAGGATACCACAAGACTAAAGTGCACAAAATGACTTTGTAGGTGCGATTCATAAATATACTCTGCATAATTGTGCAGTGCTAATATTCATGTGTTTTCTTCATGGAAGGGTCATATCTTGTCAAATATGCATTACACATTGACAATAGATCAAGAGCTAGCACACTTGCCTTGGGTGTAGAATGGTATGGGTTCTATCCCACACAAGACGCCAGATTCAGCAAAAGCACACCAACTGCAGCTATCAATGTTGCCAACATGATAGCAAGCCAATTAGTATTCATTAAGTGGCTCTACACATTGTGAAAAACCACAAAACAAAGATAAATAACAGAATATGCTAATGATAGCATGAACAGCTGAAATATATGCTCTTTAATCAATATAACATGACAGAGCTATGCAGCAAACTGTAAATCAGTCATGCACACTCATTGTTGCCTTTTGTCCTGAACTCCAAAACTCTTTGGAATACAGGCACGACTGCACTTAAAATATATTATGGTTGCTGCTGCTATCATTGTACTGTATATGCAACAGGCTTTAAATCAAGGTACGACCGCAGCTGTTGTAAGACCTTGGGCAAGAAGTATAAGGACATTTGACTTATGGACTGCATGACAGAAATTGCTGAGCAAATCAGGGTGGACAGGGAAAGACTGGAAGAACTATGCAGCCTCAGCATCCCCCACCTCAAGCCCAGAGAAACTGTAGTGAACCTGTCCTAGTGGGAAAAAAAAGGTATGCGTAGCATTGCTTATACAAGCTACTGGCAATTTCCAGAGACCCACAGGGGAAATGCTAGGGATGTCTCAGGCATCAGACTTTAGAATATTATATCAGTTTTTAAATGCAATGCTACAACATGCAAGGGATCAAATCTGTTTCCCACACACCCCACAAGAGAAAGCAAGGACCATGCAGGAATTTTATGAAGTACCACACTTCTCTGAAAGGTTTTGGCTAGAGATTGCATACACATAGAAATAAAAGCCCCACCCTGTGAACAGGGAAAGAGGTATATCAACAGAACAAGTTACCATTCTCTAAACTGTCAGGTTGACCGTAAGGCCCAAGGGATCATCTGCAATGTCTGTGCAGGTAACCTAGGCAGTTTTCATGACTCACACATATGGCACACCTGTGAGCACTGCGCCAGGTTTGCTAGGATGATTCCTCATGGGCATCTTTGTGGAAGATGCAGGTTATGCACTGGAGCCCAGGCTCATAACACCCATGAGAAACCCACACAACCCTGATGAGTAAGGATACAGCAAGGTCCAAGCACAAACTAGGGATATTGCAGAGATTGTCTTTGGGTTGTTCAAACTAAGGTTCCAGTGTCTAGACAAATCAGGACAAGGTGCACTGCAGTACAACCCAGGAACTTCTGCTGAAATACTTATTGTCTTTGCCATGTTACACAATATAATTCTCAGGAAGCAGCTTCAAAAATGACATCTAAGAGTAGGATCACAGTTTCAAGGAACACAGGCAAGGCCAGCAGCAGCAGATACAGATGAAGAGTCTGAGGGGGAATCACCAGCTGTAGATGGTGCTGGCAGACAGAAGTAAGCAGATTATGCCAGGCTCTAGCTATGAGGCAAAGGTTAACGCATGCACTCTCTACTTACAAGAAAGCCTAAGATCCCACACACATACATATAGGAAAACTGTTGCCCATCAAACTCCACAGCCTTTACTAAACCATGTAATGTCTGTGTTCTGATAGCATCAGAGAGGGAAACCCCCAAGGATACAATTTGTACTTGCAGTAATGACAAGGCAACTGTGGAACATGTAATAAAAATAAAAAGTTTACATAACAAAGTAATTTCAGATGAAAATATGTTTATGTCCCAAAGCACAGCATTTGCCTGAGGGGTACAATTATGTCAGTAATAGCTCGTATGTTTATAAAACATGGAACAGACCATTGCACTTTCATTTGCACAAGTATATCAATAAGCAAGTCTGACAGCCCTACTGGTTTGACTGGTTTACTTTAAATGCTGACTAAATTACAATGAGGATCAATACATATATGTAAGCATTCACAAATGAGCAGGAACACAAAATCAAAAGCTTTTCTTCTGCAGTACATATTGATAAATGCAAGCTTGTGGGTAAGCAAGCATTAGCTCTCCATTGTGTGCCTCAGACATATATGCAACCCCAGGTCAAAAAGACATGTGCAAAGGGCAGGGCACAGTCATCATAATTTGCACAGGATGGTTGGGGGATGGCAGGAGGGCAAGGCTGACAGTAAAGAAATGATTGTATGTGAGTAAGAAATGCATGTATCTATCAAAGTATACATTGTTTAGGGCCAATAACAACAGAAGTATAGCACTCAGCAGTACTGTTTCGATAGCTTGCATATATGAGAAGTGGTATGGGCAAGTGATTTTTCTTCACTTGCATCTGTCTCCATGCACACAATCAAGCACTTTGCTAGCACTAGCATTATGTCTTGGCATCTCAGACAGGTGTGAATAGTGCATGGTAGTGCATTCAGTTCAGCAGCACCTCCACAAACCATAAGAACTACCTCAGTCAGGAGTTCCACTGCTACTTCCACAGCCCTGGCTAGAAGTAGGGGTGTTACATGAACGTGAGTGATGTCTGATGGGAGAGGTCTCCTCATGACTATGTACAGGACCATAACCCCATGGACTACCACTTCTGGGTGTGGACACCTCAATCATTGATGGAACAGTGGAAGTAGGGTCACTACAGGGATGGGATCTGACATGGCCACATCTGTTAACACCAGAAAATGTAGCAGCTCTGCATCCACTTGGATGCCCACCCTCCATTGGCAGATGTCCCATCACAGACACTGCCCAATCCAGTCTGTAATTAATTCTATCCAAGGAGTAATCCACACAGTTCAAGGAGTCACACATGTCAGAATGCATCATGTTTAGTACTCACTCTATCTTTTCTGAAGCCCTGTGGAACATGTCTGTGCCTCCACTACAGCCATACAAATATGTCTGGTGTCACCTAATGACACACCAAAATTAGGGGAGAGTGGCCAGCAGGCCTCCTCCAAGCACATATACCAACCCTCTTATGTGACACCTTGCCCTCATGATGGCTATGTGGATAATCAACCAGTTTTGCAACCTGAGTAACCACATTATTATGATTAACTCTGTCACACTGAACCTGTCTTATATCAGCAGGCTTGGTGTCATGAGTACATTTAGGTACATTGACTGTGTCCACAATATGAGCAGGGGATGTACAAGCTACAACCTCAGGGTCAGACTGACCCTCTGCACCCCCAGACTGTGTTTCTACATTGCCACCATCATCATCAGGGGCTACTAGTACTCTGACATCAGGTGGTTAGAGTTCCACAGTGCCACTCTGAGGATCACCTATGACAATAAGCAATAAATACAACAAACAAAGAAATAGGGAATAAAACTGATAAAAAACGTTTCTTATATGAAAGGTATGTTAAACTGTAAGTGTTGCTAAAGCAATACAAATATAACTCTTATTTAGACCTGAATCTACCTTATATACAGTAATAACAATAACAAATTTGTGCTTACCACATGCAGTTGGTCTTGCAGCCTGAAATCCAGATACCCATGTATGTAAGGAAGGGAAAGGAAAGAAGACTGATAAGTATCATAACACAAATGAAACACAAAATAGAGAACAATTACCTTTACATGTCCAGATTAAGCATGATCTTATGCAAAAATCTACTGTACGGTTGAATCCCCCACACACCCTCTTCTATGTCTCTATTAGTGTGTCATCTGACTCTGTCTTAACACTGGATCTAGATATAGCTGACATATAAAATATATACAATAACACAACTATTTTTATTTTGCAAACCTGTAAGCTCTGCTTGAGACAATATGGTTCTGTTGTCTACATTAGCACCAACATCAAGGATTCTGAGTGAACCCTCTCCTGAGTTATCTGGATCTCTGACAGTGGAGAAGAACTTTTCTGTTTCAGTGGTTCAGTAGCAGGGCCAACTTCCATAGCCACCTGTTTCTGGATGACTGCATCCACCCTACAATGGACAGAGGGCATCCTATCACTTGCCATGTGTTGTATTTGGAAATTATTTCTTTCATGTCCTCTGACAGATGGATGTTACTGATCACATGGGGTCATGTCTTATCTTGGGCGGATTAGTCATCTCTACCTCTCCCTAAGATAAGACCTCCACGATGAAGTAAGGCCTGGATAATAACCTAATTTTCTGCATCAGTGAATGGTGGCTTGTGGGGTGCAAATTTCATCTTGGGTGCCATACCCCTGTATGCGATGAAACAGAAAATAGACACAAAATTAAATTTATAATACATAGGCAGGATGGCTGTGAACTCAATTATGCATTAATGTATGCATCTACTAGGCACACAACAATGTGAAAGGTAATGCTCCCTAAGACTACAGAGAAGTTAAGGCAGCCTCCCCAAATATATCTTAATAAAATCACAACAAATATAACAATTCTATAGTACAGACAACAGTTGTGTAACTATAATACATCTCAGCATTAGCAATACTAATTCACAATGTAAAAGCGAAAATGGAGAGTGCCATCTCCACTGGTATGGAGGGCAGCCATGCTGACATCTTAACACATTCTTTGAGCTACACATGTAAAAATACCTGACCTTGCTACAAAGTTGTATTACAGTCTTCTGCAATAATTGTTCAAATTCCAGGAAAATAAAAGCCACAAAATATATATCAGGTAGCATTCTATACCAAACTTTGTAATGTAGACAAATAACTGCTATACATGGCTATGCCGACAATAAGGGATAATGAAGAAGCAGACAAATAAAATGTTTTTATTTGGCATTGCAATTCTTCCTTAATATTACACTAAACATGTTCTGTAAGAAGTGGCAATATACCCTGACAAGAAAGCAGTTTAGAAAGTACATAAATCACCAAAAGTGTGTGTGTTTAGCAGTATCGTGCTCTTTGGATCCAAACTGTCTCCTCACTACTATAAAAGATCATTAGCTACGTGATTTTCATTATATAGTATGGAGTCAGCCCTCCTAGCATAGTGAGTATCAAATGAGGTGTTAAATTATTAACATTCCTGAACATCACAATCTGCACTAAGTGCAGCATATGTAAACATGGTATAAGGAGCTAGACATTTGCATGCACATGCCCTAGCAGTGCAAGAATGAGCATTGAGAAGTGTTACCTGCTAATTGCTTGCAGGGAAAAGTGGTGCAGCTGTAGTGTTGTTGCCTCACAGTAAGAGGTTCTCTTATTTGATTCTTGGCTGGAGTGCCTTCTGTGTGGAATCTACATGTCCTACTTGCATTCATGTGGGTTTCCAATGGGTGTTTTGGTTTCCTCCCATGTTTAAAGACATGTGTCTGGAGTGTTTCTTCCTGGGGCACTGCTGAAAATTGGCTTTGTTCCAAGTTGGACTTTCCCGGTTAACAAATAATAAACAAAAAAAAAAGTGTCTCTCATTAGTCTGCCTGTAGAAAGAATCAGTTTTCTCTCTCTTTGATGTACACTTACTGAGGGAGTTTGATAGGTTGAGAGGACTTACCAAAAAGTTTGAAAGCACACTAAATGAGTTAGAAAAGCAACATTTAAAAGTTGTTTTAATTACCACAGTTACTGCCTATTACTAAGAAATGTGCTTATTCAGGGGATTACATTAAGCATTGATATAGATACCAAATGCAATAACAGTCAGATAACATTGCTGTTAGAAAAGCATAGATAAGGAAATGAGGCACCATAAAGAAAGAGAGTAATACACCTGTATTGTCTGCAGTCTTTGTTTGATATTGTGAGAGTGCATGGGTATAGTAACTCCTGCCAATATCACATTAATTCAAAAATTTACTGGCAAATGAGAAAATACAATGTTCATAACTTGTTTCTGTTGCACTTTCAATGTGACTTGATACAATGTCACATTCTAAATACATCTAACCACTTTTACTCCTTGGTGATATATGCATCTGTGGCAAATATATCTTAAATGATTATCATAAATGATTGTTCTTAATATCCTAGTTTCAAATCAGTACAGGTTCCTGTTGCAGGATAACACCGTCGAGGAAACATTAGAAATGTACATTTAAAGTACTTGTTTCAAAATATGTCTTTTTTTCCCTTGATTGTTTGTATTCTTTTCGGTACTGTGCTTCACTGACTGACTGCAGTCAGTAACAGTGAATAGTAGTTTATTTCCCAAGGTAAAAACTGAAAAAATTTAATTTGGAATGCTGTCAATAAAATAAGTGGGACTGGTATTGCTGGACATTCCTCAGCAGTCTGGACAGTACTGAATGAAGCAATTCAAGTTGTCACACTCCTATCTCTGTGGCATAATGTGTAAATGTATTAAGATTGGACAAAACAGTAGAGGTGATGCAGGGTATGAAACCTGTTCACAGAACATTTTACTGGGAGATGTCATAATGAATATTGACACTCATTTTTCTCTATGAATGACTGCAGAGAATGCACATGACATATGTTCAGCTCTGTTGCACAGGGTGCAAATGAAGTGAATTAAAAGAAATAAGAAATAAGACAAATTACATTGTGCTCAAATCATGTTTACAGATAATATTTCAATTATTCTCAGTATGTATTTTCTGTCTTTTTAAATTTGTAATCTGTATTTGTGCACTACTAGGTAATGTGCAAGCAGGGTTCACTACCAAAGGAAAAAAGTGAAAATTTTAGTTTAGGCTGCCTTATGTAGCACAAACACACCTGGTCATGGTGTGTAGACACCAACAGTCTGGATAGTACTTATTGACTAAATTCCACATCTCAGATAACTATCCCTGTGGCACAATGTGCAATTGAAGTGAATTGGAGAAATAAGACAAGTGACACAGTGTTCATATGCAGTTAATTATTAATTTCATAGAAGCTGATAAGAATACATAATTTATCCACATTTATTTTTATCATTGTGTTGTATAAAACTCCACTATTCTCAGTATTGTTAACAGCATATGAGCTGTTGTCTGTTCACTTTTACATTATTATCAGACTTATAAATAATGACAAATAATATGTTTCACAAAGTACATTTCTGATGTTGCAAGGAGATGTGGGAAGGATAAATGAATACTTAAATATACTTCTTGCTCTGGCCATTGTTACATATATTCATTGACTGAATTCAATTTACTGTCAGCTTTTTTTTCTCTCTCATATATTTTTTCTAATGCCTTTGCCATCTGCTCTCCGCTTGGCATAACACAGTTCACTGCCTAAGGAAAATAGTGACAATTTTAGTTTAGGCTACCTTATGTAGGACAGACATGCCAGGTAATGTGTGGCTTTCATCAGCACTCTGGACAGTACTGTGTGGAGAAATTCCACGTGTCACTTATTTACACTATGTCTGCTGCACAAAGTCTAACTGTAATGACTTGAGATAATGAACACAAGTGATTATGGGTTTAAATCCAGCTAAACTATATCCATACAAAGGGTGTCAGAATCCCATTTATCCCAAAATTTTGATTAGGAATGTAAAACTAAACACAAGTGAGAATGATAAACATGTTTTTTGCAAGCAATGTATCAGTAATGGTTGTATAACTAAACTTTTTATTTAGCATATGTCACTAATGCTCAAGTTAATGTGTATACAATTCTTAAGCATGACAATGATAATACTTAAAGTAAATGCATTCGCATATATATGATCACACAATAGTTTTGTTATAATCACACATATCCTAACTATGAGTTTAGGACAGTATGTCTTGTGAAGTATGGATGTAACACATTCCAACCTCCATCCATTTATAATATATGCCCAAACAGAAATATTGCCTTTTACTTAGGAATGCATTCCCAGGAGTACTAGTCTCACCCCCCCCCCACACACACACACACACACACACATATGCCTCTCTGAAGTACATATGCATTCATTCTGAAATTAGTATATTTTAAGTTACATTTTTAAGTACAATTATTTTTTATTAATTATTAATTGTTATTAATAATATATTATTATTAATTGTTAATTAATTATTAGTTAAGTTATTCAGTTACATAATTATGTCTGCATGCTTAATGAAGAATTTTTGACTGGAAAGAGACTGCCTACCCTGCTTGGATTACTTCTGAATACCTAACAGAGTAAATAATTCTGTATGATATTAATATATCAAAATAAGTTTTTATTTTTTGATTTAGGACGTTTTAAGTTCACTACTTCTACTAACATTTTCTGATTTTTTCTTCTTTTTAATATATACTGATTAACTGCACATACAGGAATTAAAAACTTCCACACAAAGACATTTCTTATACTGTTTTATATTTCTACTTACCATGCTTAAAAGTAAGTTCTCTTGTGGACATGAGAAATAGTAAGCTTAGATTCAGTTGTTGTATATTTTATCCAATGGGTTCGATTTCCATCTGGAGCAACAACTTTCACTGTGTGTAGGTCCCAACATCAAAATATGCCTCAATTCATCCTTCCAAACACCAAGGATTACAAAGCAAGCCATTAAGCATTTCATTGTAGAACACTGGAACATGTGTTAATAGGCTGAACATCACACATGGCAAGTCTCTGTTTCATAGATTAGTACTAGGCTAATTGCCCTTGTGGACCATTTTAAACAAAGCCAATTATCCCATGTGAGAATCAAACCATGCAGCACGTATCTGTAAGGTAAACACCTTAATCATTATGCCAACCTTCCTACCCCTTATGCCATCCTTCCAACCTTTAGTCCTGTTTGATGTAAATAGTGTCAATGTGTCTACAAAGGAATTCTTATGCTTTCAGTTATGCAAATGTAGTTGGCAAGGCTGTGCATCTTTGCACACAATATGTTACATGTCAGATCTGTACTGGGTGCCAGTTCAGACGTATATTGTTAGCTTAACCTCTGCAAATATCGCTGACATTGGAGAGAATGGTGCTAAATTTAGAGCACAAAGGTGAGCTGTTGAAGATTCCAGGATTTTTGTAGCACCCCTTATGAGGCACTACAGCCATATACTGCTGCAGTGGGATTATACCAGTTCTTAGTATAAGGCTGAGGCTTGGAATACTTTGGCCAAGGGTGTCTGAATTCCACACACTGAGAAACAATGTTGTCACCACTACAGTGACATTATGAAGTGTAAGTAGGACCTCCAGAGCCAAAGAGTGGCTGAATTTATGACTGCAAACACCCCCATTTGCGTAAGTATACTGGCACATAACCTGTGTATTATATGGCATTAATTATCTAGCCCATATGTGCCTCAGGTCTAAATTCAAGCCGAATAACTATTTGTAGTCCGTCAGTCACTGGCAACTTGAGCAGGCATACCTCAACCTTGATAACAAACATGCATACCTTCCCCAAAAACCCTTGCTGCTTGCATTAGCAATGAGAACAGCATATTATATGTGTGTGGGTTCAATACTCAGAACCAGCAATTAGTTTTTATTACATGATAGTGTTTCTAAAATATTAACAGCAATAATATGTCAGGGACAATTTAAATATGGTAATTGCAAGTATTAAATTTGAATGCATGTATCATATTTATACAGAGAAATAAAGGCTGTTATTTCTTATACCCTAACAGTGAGCTTTGTTTATTTTCTGACACATTAATACCGTCACATCATATATGGAGGTGACAAAGGTGTACAATGACAGATTATCATAATAGTTTATATATCGCCAAAAAGTGTTTTGAAAAGATAAATTATGTGACATGTCATGGATCTAGTAATTCCTTTTTGTCTCTTTACCTTACTCTACCTCAATTTTTATGTGTTTGTTTATATATTTTTGAGGGGGTTATAATGTATTAACATTCTGCTCTTTGTATACTTGCAGCTGAAAAGAAAATAACTAATAGCACTACAAAGTAGACCAACCACTGCAGCTTGTCCTACCATACTTCCACTGATAGCAGCACAGAAACCCAGCCCTTCAGTTTGCGACCAGTCAGCGTTGCCCTCCACAAACCCTGCCCTACCAGCTCCACTTGTGTTAGGTAGCTTTATCCCAGATGCAAATGCAGTGGCAATCCCCAGGAGCAGTACCAATGGAGATGACAGCTTTGTTACCTGTCAGGAGCTAACAGAGCTGGTGGAGGACATCATAGAGCAGGGCCTTGGAGCATGTATTGGCAGAGTTAAAAAGTTCTTGTGTCAGATTGCAAAAAAATGTAATGTCTGCCATTGACCAAGACTACTGATATAGGAGATAGTGAGGACAGTTTTGAGGGTGAGGACTTAATTCTCACTATTCTCAAACTTGACATTGACATACCTCGAATGTCCCCTACCTATCCCCAATCATGGTGTTCCCCAAACCTTTATCTCTATAACCATCCCTGTCTGCCTTGTATGTACTGTATGTCTGGGCATGCTTCCTCACCTACCCTACCTACATGACCTTCTCATTCCTAAGCACCTTCCACAATATTACTCATTCTTCCCTACCCCTCATCCCAAAAATTGATACCTGAATCACAAAAAATGGATGCCCCATATGTAGCTCTCCACTTTGCCTATGTGTCATCTTGAAACACTTGATTTGGTCAAACTGTTTAAATAGCATTATTCCTTTCCTGACACCCATCACTGGGGTGGTGAGTTTCCAAAGTCATGATATTGTGTATACAAATTGTACACTTGTGTTGTGAAGAAGCTGACAGCTATGATGCTTTCACACCAACATCCTGTGAATTCCTGTATTCTTTTCCTTCTTTCCTATCCTTTGCTTGCCAAACTCATTTTCACCACTGCCCTATCCACCACATTTTCACATTTAATCTGGTCAAAGTAGATTCACATACCACACACAGAAATGGCACGTGGAAAAGCTTTCATTTTAAGTCCATAGCATTTGTGGAAAGGTTGGCATAGCACAACAATGCTGAGTTATGGTGAACACTGTTTAACTTCCTATTGCAAAAGCTGAAGGTTTCAGCTGCAGTGGTCTGGGTACTTTCTCACAAACATACTTAGATCTGCTGCAATATGGGAATGCAGGGTGAAGATAGACTAAAGGCAGTTTACTGTAACAGTTCTTAGGCTGCTGGATGTGAAAAACTGATTTCCTACATGGTGTTTTGAGATAATTATTTTGTGGGTAGACTGATGTTTTTTTAGTTGTGTCAGGTTTCAATTACAGCTCTAGGTGAAATTATTATTTCATGACATTTCATATTGCTGTCATATAGTTAACTGCAAATATCTGTATTTCTCTCCATTTACAACATTTCATTGATGTACCATTTGAATAGTACAGCAAGACATAATTTGCAAAATACTGCAGCTCCAGCAAGGACACTTGTTAAACCAACCATATCCTGCTTAATTCTTCATGTTTTCTGCACTCTCTTACCCCTTATTTCTCCATATAGCAAGCACTTTATTGTATAGAGCATGAGAGTTGAATACTGATTTAATAAGTGTAACACACCATACAGATGTTGCTACATGTCCCACAAAACATATTGTTACTATTCCTCTCTGCATCTGTGTCTATTTCTCTGTGTTAACCCCATCTGGTTAAGTAAGATGTCACTGTCCTTCAATTTTGTTATTTAAATGGTGCAAAGTAGGAATTTCTTTGTGGCATGATGAGATAATGCATGTATGGATATATTTTTGACTACTTTCAAGGACACTAATCCATTCATTAGCTAAGTGTAACTGAATATTTTTGGGACACCATTTTATGTGTACCTGTTGGCTACATGTTGTTATGAGCCGCCATTATCCTTCTTCCATCATAAGCTACTTTGTCCCTGCCTCCATCTCACCCTGTCGATGTATCTTCTCCCTTCTGTGCCATTATTTTTCTGCCTTCGCATTTGTACAATGTCTGGCACTGGGCACCAACTGCAATTAAGGCTAAATGGAAGTACACAGCTTATAGCAATATTTTGTCAATTTTTTCCTTTGGCCACATTACTTTGATACACTTTGCACTGCTGTGATTAGCTGTGTTTAGACAGTTTAATATACTTTTCTACAAGCTGAAGAGTTATGTGTACAGATTACTGTTGTCAATATGGTAATGAAGCTGACCACATATATTCTTGTTGCCTGAAATTTTCTGCCCCATGTAAACTTTCTGAAGTATGACTTTCTATGTGGTGTGCTTAGATATTACTCAGGTGTTCACTTTTTTCTTGGAATGCTATAAAGGTGCAAATCCAGATGGATGCAAAGATGTTTTTGAATGTTTTGCCTGACTCATGTGGCTGTAAATGTTGGCTACACCTTTCCTTAACACATCATTATCCTGCTGCTAAATTACTGTGCCTGTTCCCTATTGTAAAGCCTGTCTTGTACAGATTTTTTACTGAATAATTATGCTGATAAACCAAACAGTAGCCCAGCACAAAAATGTGCAGAAATGTAACAGGTACTAATGTGTTATGTCTATAGTGTGTACTTCTATCACCAACTGTCCAACTCTTCCTTCCAATTCTTTGCCATCCAATAAACCTCATTGATTCAAAACTATTTCCATAAGACATGTTTAGACCAGCAATAACATGCTTGATCCCTCATGTGTTCTATGATGCACCTGTACCATACATATAAAGATTGACTAAATGCAACTGTCATGACAAATGTATCAACAAGTCTCCTTAAAGTGACATAACCCCCAACTGACGTGTACCTATACATACTTATAAAAAATGTATAAAAATTAAAATAAAGATATTACTAAAAATACTAAAAATATTCACATTAAATAACCTTAATAGTTCAAACTCTACTTTAAATACCTTAAAGTACATAGAAGTTATATATGTATATATATATATATATATATATATATATATATATATATATATATATATATAAACACACATTTCTTATGATGATTTATATGTATTTTATAAATAAAGACTTTATATATATATATATATATGTGTGTGTATATATATATATATATATATATATATATATGTGTGTGTGTGTGTGTGTGTGTGTATATATATATATATATATATATATATATATATATATATATATATACATATTCCTCAAAAATCAACAATTCAGGATCTTCAATTTAAGTAAAGGAGCAATGGTAATATAATCATTAATTCCTGGCCAGCTGTAAGCATTAAAGTATAACTGACAACACAATTCTCTTTTTTCCAAAACTAATGGTCAGGGACTCCCTGGTGGATTCCTATCAACTTTTTCTAAGACTGTAAATTTGAATGAATGCCCTCTATTACCTTTAATATATCTAAAAAGGGCATTAGTGTCGTTCTCTTTACATATTTCATAAGCATGGTCATAAATCCAGTCCCAAAATTTTTGCTTTGTCTTCCCAATATAAAAATGTTTACATACTTGAAAAGAGCAATATACACAAACCCTTCACTATAACAATTGAATTGTCCTTTAACTAAAAATGTCTTTCCCAAAATCTCAAATCTATCCCCCTCCAAGATAAACTTATAATAATTACATCACCCCCGTTTCACATTTCCATCAGATTCATACATGGTGGTATGTGTATAATGCTTCTTTGTGTGAAAGTCAGCACAGGGCACCACACACTACTGCTAATTCCCATTCTAAGTTCAGCACCTCAAGATATGATCACTCATGTGATATTTTACCACCAGCAGCACAAATGAGCTTGGCAGCACTGTTCTTCTGGCAGATAGTAAAAAAAAAAGAAAAAAACACAACAAATAATTGTGTATCTGTGTTGAATTTTAACAACAAGTTATCTTAATTTCAGAGTAATGTTGGCTAATTAATTAAGTTAGTTCTTGAATGTCTGCTCTCCAATGGTCACACTTGCAACTGTGTTACAGTTTTGGTGAACCGATTCACACATAATCCACCACTGTTACTGTGAGGTGCACTGTCCTATGTAGGAGGTATTTGCTTTGTCAATGCACATTGTGTAAGCATAACCCAAGACAAGTGAGCAATCATTCTAGAATGAAGTGGAAGGAAAGTTTGATTGATAACCCATTGGTTTACAGCTGTGATTTTCTTTGGCATCCCATACTGTAAAACAGGTACACGTCCCTCACAATAATGCAATCTGCATGAAGAACAGTATATAAATCTTAATATAGAAATATGTAATTACATGGGGCAATCACAGTGCTATTACATTGTCCTATTTACATATATGCATTTGTCCCAAAACCTGTGATGCACCATACCATCTGTTGAAAACAATGGATTTTCAACAAATACAAATGTGCTTTTTCACATGTTAAATTCAGACTTCCCCTGACTAATACTCTGCTCTCTAGATTATGTAACTTGGTAGTTAAGACTTTCTATGCTCAATGTGGGAAAAGTGTGAGTGTGGCTGCGTGTGTGTGTGTGTGTGTGTGTGTGTGTGTGTGTGTGTGTGTGTGTGTGTGTCTGCGTTTGTGTGTAATGCTTGGTGCTGTACATACAGCTCCTTTATCCCACTTTTAACAGAAACATCCTCTCTGCAACACACTGATGACATCCTCTTGTCAAAAGTGCATTTCCCTCTTCTTAGGAGTCAAACTTCTCCTGTGGCACTTGTGAGTAATACTCTGTTGTCTAGATTGTGTAGCTATATTGGTAAGCGGTTCAATGCTCAATGTGAAAAACTTGTGTGGGTGCATAAGTGTGATAAATGCTTTGTGCTGTATCCACTTCCTATGAAGTGAATTCATTTAACTTTAGTCACAGCTCCTTTATCCCACTTTTAACCAAAACATCCTCTCTGCAACACATCGATGAGATCACCCTGTCAAAAGTGTACTCTTTCCCCTTAAGAGTCAGGCTTCTTCTGTGCTGCTTATGACTAATACTGTACATTAGAGATTATATAACCTAGATAGGTAGGGGGTTTGAAGCTCAATGTGGGAATTTTGTGTTTGTGTGAGAGGGGTGAATGGATAGAGTCAGTAATCATGTCCTCCAACACAGCTGGCTCAACCAACGTCTACTGTGGAGGAACATTTTAAACTGCTAGATGACTTTACCATCCCCTTATCCCAACTTTCACAGCAATATTTTCTCATAACATACTGATGAGGTCATTCTTTGTAAAGTACTCTGTCACACTTTAAAAAGTCAGACGTCTTCTGTGGCACTTGTGTTTCTTTTACTATTCACTAGAATGTGAAACTAGATATGTAGGAGGTTCAAATACGGCAGTGACAGACTTCTCCGACTGTTTGTGTGACTGTTAATGAATTCAGGATTGATTTACACACATTTGCAGTGACAACATTTACAACCACAGATGGCTGTAAAAGTAATTTTTGTATACACACACACACACACACACACACACACACACACACACACACACACACACACACACACACACACACACACACACACACACACACACACACACACACACACACATACACACACACCTATCTCTTTCACAATACAATGCCGATATCCCTTCATAGATGCTGTATGCCTCACTTGTAGTTAGAATTCTCATGTGGTACAGGGTGCTGATTCTGTACTGCATAGATTGTGTAACTAGGTAGATGGTTTGAGTCCATTCTTGCATAAATAGTGTGACACGCAGTGCTCACAGTGATTAGTGTTATATACAGTTGGCTACCTCACAACAACCTTTATGCATATTTCTACTTATAAGACATATTTACAGTGACACTGTGTTAAACTAGAAAATTCTAACATCCCCAGGAAAATAACTTTTTGGCAACACAATGATTATATAATGTTTCCATAACTGCAGTATCTCACAGTGGGGGTGTGACTTCTTCTGTGTTGCATGACTTTGATACTGTGCTTTGTACATTGTGTAATTACATAGGAAGGGTGTTTGAGGCCATATGTAAGTGAGTCTTTCACCCTCTTACTGCTTATAGTACTCTTCAAATACATATATGATGTGTGTACAGTATTAGTGTGCCCTCCAACCACTTTTGATCATAAACATCCAATTAATAAACAATGGTGATATCATTCATTCAACTGTGGAATGTCTCAGGTGTACTGCAACATGCTGTGTGGCACTTGCGATTTAGGCACATGTCTGTAGCTTGTGGTCTTAGGTAGAGAGTTCAAGTCCCGCCATTACTGCTCAGACTTCATTGTGTCAGTTTTATTGTTAATGTATATGCCTGTAACACTGTTGTTATATGCATATACTATGTACATGTATAGATGTTGATTGCTGTGACAAAGAGCTATGATAATTTCTGACATAGCAATGATTTTATTCAGATCAATGCTGACGTGATTATGTTCTCCTTCCATGACATTTGTAGGAAATGTTTTCTTCTGGCACTAGGGAATGAGATAATATTCTGTATGTTGTTGCCTTAGTTCAGCAGTTACAGGCACACATATCCTTTGCTGCAATAACATGAAGTAATGCCTTGAAATAATAATATATCTCAGAATTGCAGCAACACTTCTACTGTAGCACATTCATTCACTACAACATCATGTATTTTCTGTAGTCAAATGATCAGGTGTTGAACATCCACATTCAGTGACTGTTAGCATTGTGTGGTGTTATACTGTAATGTATGTGTGGCATCCATCACAGTTATAATGTGTACATTTACAGTGGGAAAGGCCTCCCTCATCACTTTTACCTCAAAGAGCTTGTTTGCGACACATATAATGTTTTAAGTTAGCATAGATGTTACACATGTGTTAAGACTTCCACTGTGGCACTTCTGGACCATCCACATATCATTAGAAGATAGATTTGATGTTCAGTTCCCAAAAAGGGCAACATTAGATAAATGTACTAATGTTACACAAAGAAAATATGGTAGAGAATTTAATAAAGCCTACACAGAGTAATTTTCAATGTAGGCATAGTGACATGATGCTTACACAGAAGTAAGCAGCAGTGTGATCCAGTAAACAGAGCAGAGGGCCATGCACAAGTGTCTATGGCATGCAAATCACATCATAATCAGGTGAACTGCATGCAAATGAGGGTGCTGGGGCGATCCAGCAAGCAGATAGGCAGTCCTGCAGAACTGGTGCTGGTATCTGATGTGTACACGGAAAATTTCCATGTACAAGAAATTAAAAAGTGATCAAGGGCTGTAAAAGCCCAGTTATAAGGTCAGAAATAGCATAGTAGCCACAGATATATGTCCAAAAAGTAATGAAAAATAATTTAATATGAATACTTTTTTTAATACCCATAGTGTGACTGGTATAGGGAGAGAGCTAGCTGCTATGATGGACAGAAGGAAGGTTGGTATATTGTGTGTGCAAGAGACCAGATGGAAGGGGAGCAAGGCTAGGTGTATTGGGTTCAAATTGTTTTATCATGGTGTGGATGGGAGGAGAAATGGCGTAAGTTATCCTGAGGGAACAGTATGCTAAGAGTGTTTTGGAGGTGAAAAGAGTGTCGGATAGAGTGATGTTTATGAAGCTGGAAATTGATGGTGTAATGATTAATGTTGTTAGTTCATATGCTCCACAAGTTGGGTGTGCGATGGATGAGAAAGAAAAATTTTGGAGTGAGTTGGATGAAGTGGTGATGACTGTACCCAAGGGTGAGAGAGTGGTGATTGGTGCAGATTTCAATGGGCATGTTGGTGAAGGGAACAGAGGGGATGAGGAAGAGATGGGTAGGTATGGTGTTAAGCAAAGGAATGCAAAAGGTCAGATGGTTGTGGATTTTGCGAAAAGGATGAACATGGCTGTGGTGAATATGTATTTTAACAAGCGGGAGGAGCATAGGGTGACATGCAAGAGTGGAGGAAGATGCACACAGGTGGTTTATATCTTATGTAGAAGGGCCAGTCTGAAGGAGATTGGAGACGGTAAAGTGGTGGCAGGGGAAAGTGTAGTTAGGCAGCATAGGATGGTGGTTTGTAGGATGACACTGGTGATCAAGAAGAGGAGGACAAGTTGAGGGCAGCACCAAGGATCAAATGGTGGAAATTGAAAATGGGTAATTGTGAGGTGGAGTTCAGGGAAGAGTTAAGACAGGCACTGGGTGGCAGTGAAGAGTTACCGTATAGCTGGGTAACTACAGCAGAGCTAGTAAGGGAGATGGCTAGAAAGGTGCTTGGTGTGACATCTTGAAAGAGGAAGGAGGACAAGGAGACCTGGTGGTGGAATTGGGAAGTACAGGAGAGTATTCAGAGAAAGAGGTTGGCGAAGAAGAAGTGGGATTATCAGAGAGATGAAGAAAGTAGACAGGAGTATAAGGAGATGAGGTGCATGGCAAAGAGAGAGGTGGCAAAGGCTAAGGATAAGACGTATGAAGAGTTGTATGAAAGGTTGGACACTAAGGAGGGAGAAAAGGACCTGTACCGATTGGCTAGACAGAGGGACCGAGCTAGTAAAGATGTGCAGCAGGTAAGGGAGATAAAGGATAATGAGGGAAACGTACTCACAAGCGAGGAGATTGTGTTGAGCAGATGGAAGGAGTACTTTGAGGGGCTGATGAATGAAGAGAATGATTGGGAGAGAAGGTTGGATGATGTGTAGATAGTGAATCATGAAGTGCAGTGGATTAGCAAGGAGGAAGTAATGATAACTATGAAGAGGATGAAGAATGGAAAGGCTACTGGTCCAGATGACATACCTGTGGAAGCATGGAGGTGTTTAGGTGAAATGGCAGTGGAGTTTTTAACTAGATTATTTAATGAAATATTGGAAAGTGAGAGGATGCCTGAGGAATGGACGAAAGTGTTTTGGTACCAATTTTTATGAATAAGGGTGATGTGCAGAACTGTAGTAACTACAGAGGAATTAAATTGATCAGTCACAGCATGAAGTTATGGGAAAGAGTAGTGGAAGCTAGGTTAAGAAGAAAAGTGATGATTAGTGATCAGCAGTATGGTGTCATGCCAGGAAAGAGCACTACAGATGCGATGTTTGCTCTGAGACTGCTGATGGAGAAGTACAGAGAAGGTCAGAAAGAGTTGCACTGTGTCTTTGTCGACTTAGAGAAAGCATATGACAGGGTGCCTAGAGAAGAGTTGTGGTATTGTATGAGGAAGTCGGGAGTGTCAGAGAAGTATGTAAGAGTGGTACAGGATATGTACGAAGGTAGTGTGACAGCGGTGAGGTCTGCAGTGGGAGTGACGGATGCATTTAAGGTGGAGGTGGGAATACATCAAGGATCAGCTCTGAGCCCTTTCTTATTTGCAATGGTGATGGACAGGTTGACAGATGAGATCAGACAGGAGTCCCTGTGGACTATGATGTTTGCAGATGACATTGTGATCTGTAGTGAGAGTAGGAAACAGGTGGATGAGATCCTGGAGAGGTGGAGATATGGTCTAGAGAGAAGAGGAATGAAAGTCAGCAGGACTAAGACAGAATATATGTGTGTGAATGAGAGGGAGGATAAAGGAATGGTGAGGCTGCAGGGAGTAGAGGTGGTGAAGGTGGATGAGTTTAAATACTTGGGATCAACAGTTCAGAGTAATAGTGATTATGGAAGAGAGGTGAAGAAGAGAGTACAGGCAGGATGGATTGGGTGGAGAAGAGTTTCAGGAGTTATTTGTGACAGACAAATATCAGTAAGAGTGAAAGGGAAGGTCTACAAGAGGGTAGTGAGACCAGCTATGTTATATGGGTTGGAGACAGTGGCATTGACAAAAAGGCAGGAGTCAGAGTTGGACGTGGCATAGTTAAAGTTGTTAAGATTTGCACTGGATGTGACAAAGGTGGACAGGATTAGGAATAAGTATATTAAAGGGTCAGCCCAGGTTGGAAGGTTTAGAGACAAAGCCAGAGAGGCAAGATTACATTGGTTTGGACATATACTGAGGAGGGATGCAGAGTATATTGGGAAAAAGATGCTAGGAATGAAGCTGCCAGGTAACCGGAAAAGAGGAAGGCCTAAGATAAGGTTTATGGATGTGGTGAGAGAGGACATGCAGGTGGTTGGTGTGACAGAGCAGGATGCAGAGGACAGGAAGAAATGGAAACAGATGATCTGCTGTGGTGACCCTTAACGGAAGCAGCCGAAAGAAGAAGAAGAAGAAGAATATGTCTGACAGCACAGAGCAGTGCGCAAACATGTTGTTTTGCAAAAAAAAAAAAAAAATATTGAAAAGTTTAAAAATGGAAAATAATAAATATGTGACGATAATGCATTATAGAGCCTTGCATGAAGTATATACAATGGTAGACTTCTGTGGTTACTAAAGAGGCAGGCCCTGGAATAGTGTAGTATCCAGGTTGTGTGCACAGATCTGTATGCAAATGAAGATAATCCCACTTCTTCTTCGCCAACCTCTTTCTCTGTATACTCTCCTGTACTTCCCAATTCCACCACCAGGTCATCTATGTGTCACTGCTAGATAGAGGCACAGTAAACTAAATTTAATTTAAATTGTACACTTTTATATCATTACATGGGGTGACGAAAGCCACATACACTTTGGCTAGGCTTATAAATGCCCTAGGGCAGATAGCCTATTACTATACTATGAAACTATGAAATTGGGGTTACTGAATAGCAAAAAATGGGTTACTGTGTCTGCAGATAAATTCCGTGTAGCCCCAGAACAGGGTTGGTGTCCACAGGAGAACTAGCTGACATCAAAAGGGGGTGTGTCACTATCTGTTTAAGCACATTACAGCTCAGCAGCACCTGTTTGCATGGCATGCCTTTCAGCTAAGTTTTGTTTAGCTTCGGGGAACGTGTTGTAACTGGTTTGAGCATGTTTGAACATGTTTGCATGGTGCGCCACTGTATTGAGTGTGCCCATTGATTGGGGTGTGTCCAAACTGCTGAGCATTGTTTATACCTGCTGGTGCTTAGAAGGGAAGAAAAAAAAAAGAAAATCTGCTGAGAAAGCCAATCATGTATAAATTACTGATGACCCCTGCTCCACTTAAACTGGGACATTAAAACCCCTCAGTGATGTACTTGACATGGTGAAATGCACCATAGTTAGCCAATCACAGAAGCTGCATCTGCAGCAGAGCACTATAATGTATGCATGTACCCTACAATCTGATTTTTCCCCCATACTCTCCACCATTGGAGTACAAACTTGGGAATTTTAAATGCAAGAATGCTAGGGGCTGCTGCAACCCTGCTACATCTGTATGTGCTAGATGCTGAGGTTAGTGCTGATGCTGCCGGCAATAGGCCTAGACTGAGAAGGAGAAGAGTGTTCAGGTTCAGGGTAACCTTCCAGGAGCTACATGAGCTGGAGATTGTAGAGTGCTACAGGATGGACAGGGACATACTACAAGAACTCATCGAGCTCTGCCACCCTTAACTCAGTCCCAGAGCCAACAGAGGGGAACCCATCCCATTGAAAATAAAGGTATGCGTAGCCCTTAGGATACTAGCTACAGGTACTTTCCAAAGACCAACTGGGGACATGATGGGGGTCTCACAGGTATTATCATCCAGGGTACTCCACCAGTTCTGGATGCAATGCTGCCACATGCCAGTGAGCACATTTATTTACCCCGCACCCCTGAGGAGAGGGCCATCAGTAGGCATCTCTTCTACCATGTAGCACACTACTCTGAGGTACTGGGAGCCATAAACTGCACTCATGTATACATCAAAGCACAACCCAGTAAGGAGGGTAGACTCTATGTCAACCTCAAAGGTTATTACTCCATCAACTTCCAGGTCATGTGCAATGCCCAGGGCATTATCATGAATGTGTGTGCTGGCTGCCCTGGCAAATATCATAACTCCCATATCTAGCATGCATCACATCTGTACCAGATGTTTGCTAGGTGGACCATCTACTGGGGTTGCTGGCTATGCACTGAAACTGTGGATGATGACACCCATCAGAAATGCACCCCCCAGAAGAATGCCATAATGAGGCATATGCACAAACTAGGAATGTCACAGTGGATGTGTTTGGGCTGCTCAAGTCATGATTGCAGTGCCTCAATATATCTGGTGGAACCCTGCAGTGCTCTCCAGCCACATGTGCACAGATGTTCACAGTATGTGCCATGCTACACAATATGATCATGTGGAAACAGCTGCAGCAGGATCATCACAGGGAAGGGACACACAGCCCCCCCAGCAGTGCCTAGGTCCTCACAGCCACACCCACAAGGGTCTTGGAGGAGGAATCTCCTGAGGCTGTTCCTGTAGGCAGACATAGGTGTACTCAGTATGTCCTGGCCTTGGCAATGAGGTAATGCATAACACATGCAATGACAACCTAGGATCCTAGGGACTGGCACCTTACTCCAACTCGCATACATAGTAAAAAGGATGCCAGCCACACTACACAACCTCTACCTCACCATGTATTGGCTGTGTACTGCATGCTCAGACAGAGTCAGCCCTAAAATACAGGCCTCTCAACTGCTGCATTCACAAGGTAAGTCACTCTCCTTTACAACAAATGTATGGGGTACTAGACTATGGTAGCATATGTATGGACGTATGCAAGGGAATAGAGTGGGCTGATGGGCTACTTGAAGAGAAGTAACAGCTACTTGGGACAACAAGTACTCTGTCCAATACTGAGTGCCCCATAATTTGCATTAGGCCACATGGCTGAAAAACCCACAGCAGTATGCAAGGGAAATGCCAAACAGAGGGGTCATAGAACAGACGCACAACTGTCAATGCCAGAATCCCCTACCCCCAAACACATAAGTGTTCCCATACAACTGCAGTAACAGTATGTTTGCAAGGATATATCAGCAGACCACACAATCCCAAGGCTGTCACAAAGAACCTGGCCACATGTTCTATTTTCCACAAAACATAGGGGTCACAGCAGGGTCACAGTGTATGTCTGCCTGTTGTTGACAGTGTGAGGATTTAAACCTCTCGTTTTGGTGACTGATGTGCCTCACTGGGCTAAGTTCATTTGGCATGGTTGATGGAGTTGATGGTTCAAAGCTGGCTGCACCTCCAACTTTTGAATGTGAGGTACTTGTATGGTAGGAGGTCCACTGGCTGTCAATATGCCACAATCTGTTTACTGGAAGAAAGCTGGTCATAGCCAGAGACAATGGGGGACAGAGGGCTAATCCTACTGACATTATACATGCTCTGAGTCACCTAGTAGGTGGCTAGTATAATGGCAGGTTGCAACAGGTCAGATTAGCTGCAGGATATAAAGGTCATCACTTAACTGTGTCAGTACTTACAACAATTCAGTGGGCTCCATTTAGTGGTATATTACAGGAAAAAGCACAACTGTATGAGGAACAGAGCAGATATATGGGGTGGAATGCTGGACATTAAGCAAACACATGTGCAGTGAGAGGAATGTGGACTGACACCCTTTGTGTGATGTTACATCATGTACCCCAGTCATACCTACAACCACTTAAAGCAGGAAATCTGGACAAAGCCATGAACAGTAGTGGGACAATGACCCAAATATAAGGAGAAGGCGTAACTACTGGCCAGACAAATGTAGAAAGTTCAGAGAATAACAGGTTGTGCATTAGCACGGGCTTCCTGATGTGTATGGCGTCAGTAACTCAAATGCCTGTCTGAATTTTCTAATGCCAATCTATAATGATTTTCCAGTAATGTGACAGAAAAATCTCAATGTTATGTACAACGTAACATACATATGATGCAAAACTCTGTACATTCTATTGCAATCTGTACAGTTGATAGGTATGAGACATATATTGCTTTCAGCACACAGACGGAGAATGCCTTGGACAAAGTATCATGGAGGTGCTGGAATGCTGAAGCAGGTGCAGCAGCCATTTGGCTGCAGCACACAAAATCCCAGACTGGAGCACAGAAAGGTCTGGCCTGGAGTCACCTTGTAAGTAGTGATAGTCACACTGGGCATGCTCCTACACTTAGATAACTTGAGCCCATGTCTAATGTCTCATCAGACTAAGGAACTTATATGTGAAAATATGTCTGTGCACAGCCCCCCGACACAGGGGGTGTGGTGGGCATAGCCCCCCACCTAGTTTGGTTTTATATTGTTCCGTTTGATTTTATATTGTTTGGTAAAACCAAACGAGATGGGGGGATGTGCTCCCCACCCCCCCCCAACTATATATACTAACTCCAGGATCACACTGCAGTTGGGAAAAGGACATATACTTTTTAATTGCCTTACAGTACTCTATTAACTGCCACTACTAATTGTTAGTGAAATAAGTTTTAGGTGAAGTGAACTTTAGGTGAAGTGAACTTTAGGTGATTTGGTCTCTGAGAAATGAATGTCAGTCAAATGAGTTTTAGGTGAAGTGAAGTAGACCTATATATATATACATATATATATATATATATATATATATATATATGTGTGTATGTGTGGGGATGTACAAATGTCAACACTTACACACAGATTGCTGTGGTTATCTGTACCTACACACACACAACAGTTGTCTGATGGTAACAGACCAAGGCTGCATAAAACCCTGTACTTGTGGAATGTTATGCTGTAGACAAACAACAGTGAGCAGGTGGTGTAATGCACAATGGCTTCAATGCAGGACTTGGACAGGTCATATTGTCATCAGCCAATTGCCCACCTAGCAAATTGCAACCAGTCAGACATGGCAAAACTGGTACCTGTACTCACATAGCAGGGGTGTTAACAGGTACCCACTGCTAGGACACTAGATACACTAACAGCATAAAGCAGGTTCACTAAGCAGACTACAAATGCTGTGTAATGCAAGGCCACTTTGTGTAGTCCACAAGTACTGCGGCTGTAGCCAGCTGTACAACAGATTTGACTGGTGGTACGTGCAATAAGTACTGTGAGCTATATTGTGTAATAGTAGATAGGTAGATAGGGGTTCTAATCTCACTTCAGCCAGTGTGTGTGTGTGTGTGTGTGTGTGTGTGTGTGTGTGTGTGTGTGTGTATGTGTATGTGTGTGTGTGTAAATATATCCCCTTGCAGCAGTGTACACATGCCTGTATCGCATATCTCTGTGCAATGTTTATACCTTTAAGGCACTGTGACTACCTGTCAACTTCCCCATTGGCCTCTTTTACAAGTCCTGCTGATGTCATCCACCTGAACAGCACTGGGTGACAATCTAATAATGGAGAAGCTCCATGGCGCATGTGATAAGTACATATTGTTATCATGTATATTACAAGATAGATAAGGGTTTTAATTTCACAACAGGTAACTGTGTATGTGCGTGTGTGTGTGTGTGTGTGTGTGTGTGTGTGTGTGTGTGTGTGTGTGTGTGTGTGTGCGTGTGTGTGCGTGTGTGTGCATGTGTGTGCGTGTGTGTGTGTGTATGTGTGTAAATATATCCCTTTGCAGTAGTGTACACATGCCTGTATCACCTATCTCTGTGCAATGGTTATACATTTTAAGGCCCTGTGACTATCTGTCAACCTCCACATTGGCCTTCTTTACAAGGCCTGCTGATGCCATCCACCATAACAGCACTGGCTGACAGTCTAATAACAGATCAACTCCATGATGCATGCAATAAGTACATTGTGCTATAGTGTATACTACTAGCTAGGTAGAGTTTCTAATCTCACAGCAACCAAGTGTGTGTGTGTGTGTGTGTGTGTGTGTGTGTGTGTGTGTGTGTGTGTGTGTGTGTGTGCGTGTGTATGTGTGTGTGTGTGTTTAAATATATCCTCTTGCAGCACTGTGCACATGCCTGTATCGCAAATATCTTTGCAATGTTTATACATTTTATGGCCCTGTGACTACCTGTCAACCTCCCCATTGGCCTCCTTTACAAGACCTGCTGATGTCATCCACATTAACAGCACTGGTTGACAGTCTAATAATACATAAGCTCTGTGGCACATGCTATAACTACATAGTGTATAATGTGTATTACTAGATAGATAGGGGTTCTAATCTGACGACAGGCAACTCTGTGTGCGTACAAATATATTATCATATGGTCATATGGGTGTGCAATGGTCATGCATTTGTACTGCCCTGTGACAAGCTTCTGGCCCTAAATAACCATATTTACCTAGCATACTTGCTATCTGCCACCACCTAAATTTGTATGTGCAGAACACCCATAAGACACATATCAAGGGTAGCAGGCCTTGTCACAGGGTATGCATGCATGATTACCCTGACTGCCCCAGTGTCCCTGACACACTGTCCTACACATATGCACCCAGGTAACCATGCATGTATACAACCATACCTTGCTGATTCTGCTGTGCTGCCATGCTATCTTGTGCTGCTGTATTGCCACCAAATCTCCATAGCTCAGCCACTCAGAGCTTTGGAATATAAACATACACAGTTATGTGGTCACCCTTCACTCTGCAACACTACTAGCAGTCTAACATCATGCAACAAAGATACACAATCTTTGATGTGTACTCATGACACATGCCAACATACAGCACCTGTTATGCCCACAACAGCTCACATGGCAAAACACTACCATACTACAATACCTACATGGAAAGTAATATAGTCAGCCTGTGCATCAGGCACATGTTTGCATGTCCCTTCCTCGATGGCATGGATGGCAAGGATGCGGCACAGGTATCATCACATGCACGGGGTGTGGTGTGGGGGTGCCAGAGGCCTAGGCTGTGCCAAACAGTTGACAGCATGCGTATGAGTCAGGAAGGGGTGCTGGTTAGGTGTGCCATGGAGAGGTGCCATGTGTGTCTTTTGGTGACCTGCATGTGACAGTGATGTTTGAGTGTGTGCGTGTACACAGTCAAGCCCAGTGCTAGCCCTACACATGTGTATGATGGACAGCTGTGGACCATACATGGCAGAGTGGAGAGTTCACCATCTCTGGCCAAGAACATGGGCACTGGCTCTGCCAGGAATGGCACTAGCACCACCATGCCCAGGGTCAGATGCAGTGCTAGTAGCTGACAGAGACTGCTGTCTGCTGGCCTCATGTCCCCCACGGGACCACTGAAGACCATGTGCCCATGGCCTGACACATTGTGATGTGGACAGTACACTCCCTTCTGTGGTGTTGGAGGTACTGCCACTATGGGAGAATGAGTGTGTACAGTGACATGGACTCTCAGCAGATGGTGTTGCTGACCTACATCCACATTTCTGATGCCCTACTGCAACCAGATGCTCCAGCACAGACAATGTGCAGTAAAACACTGACACTGTCTCAGCCCACCATCTGTCCACTACATCAGTGAAATCATTCATGGCATCACCAATGCAGTGGAGGGTGTCACAGATGTCAGACTGTGCTGCATCCATAATTCTAAGCATCTGTCTGGTATTGTGTTTGGAACGTGCCTGTGCCTCCATGATAGACCAAAACATACAGCAAATGACCCGTGATGTGACACGTGTGACAGGTGGTGGATGGGCAGCAGTCCTCCTCAAAGCACCCGTGTCAGTCTGCCTGTGTGGGACCTCACCAGTTGTCTGGATATGGCTTGTGTCTGCACTCACTGATGCCATAGCTGCTACACTGTTCTCTCTGATGTCACCACACTCTGACTGTCCTATATCTGTGGCCTCAGCAGACTGGGTATGTGTGGGCATACCAACTGTGTGTGGGGACAATGGGGGTAGAAGTGGGATGTCAACCCATGGGACAGATTCAGCCCTCAACAAACCAATCTGTGCCTCAGTATGGCCACAATCATCATCAGCGTTCAATGAGACACTGACATCAGGTTGTGAGGGGGACAGACTCCAACCTCCACATTCATCTGTGAGGAGGAAGACAAACATAAGTACATTACTATCTGCACTATTGTATATGGTAATCCACACAAACACATACAGGTGATGATCCACAACTACATTACACATCCAACATCTTATTTCTCATCCCATACACAACACACAAACACATAACAGCATACACATACAAGACAGGCCCTTTATAACATGCACTGCAGCTACAATCCATTAATGTTGCTAGTATGATACACCTGTGAGATAAGCAATATGTCAGTGTATCTGATAGACCTACCCCTAAAATACAGTGCACCCTTCATGACCATACTATGTCAGTTATAGTATCACTGCCTCAGGTATGTACCATCGCCATATTGTGTGTGAACAGGAATCTGTGAGTGATTGCCTCCTGTATAGCAGGCTGCATAGTCCTTCACAAAATTAAGTACAAATGTGGTCATGTTCCTGCAAATACACAACTGTGATTACCCATTCAATGCACTCCAGTTAACTGATCCAGAATTGAACATATAACCTAGTCTACTCTTGCTAAGCATAATAGTTGTGCCTAGGACAAAATGGCAGCCATTAACATTCTTAGGGTATATATGATCTGTAAAACAATAGTATCACACTTACCAGGTACAGGACCTTGGACAATGACCACACGTGACAGAACTATGGAAATGTGAGGGAGAGCTATTGGCAGCAATACCAAATGTGGCATTGTTACAGGGTCATATGTGTGTATATCTACATGTACAGTAGCTAATCTGATACTGACTATATTGCTGACCTTCTGCGTATGTGTGCACAACTCTGCATTAAAAGCAACCCCCCCCAATGCAGATAGACCTGACACCTGTGTACTGGTATGCAGAGGCAGCCATAATGACTGATACAGCAGTAAAGTGATGAACACAGGAAGCTTACCTGGATGCTTCTCTGATGTGGATGTTGTGGCACCCACCTCCAGGATGTATGGGGTGATAGATGTTTGTGAGATGGTAGTTTGTCCCAGATTCACCAGGAATTCCGCTGTGGCTGACAGTGGTTGTTCTCCTGCAGGCCCTCCATCGGTGGCAACATGGTCCCTGGCCACAGCGGCTGCCCTTTGCCATGCAGCATTGACCATATCTGTGGCCCTGTGTCTGACCTGCTCATAGGTCCTGTCCTGTTGGACTTCTTGGTTGACTGCCATGATGAGGTCAGCCCACAGTGCTGCACATTATTCACGCTGCTGACAACTCCTGGACAGCAGAATGTTATGATGCAGTCTGAGGCCATCCAGGATAACATTATTTTCAGTGGCTGAAAATGGTGACAGCCTCCTTTGATACATCCTTCCTGGAAGACAACAAGAGGGGAACATGTCACAGGACCAGATACGTTGACATCCACTATGTACAGACCCTGCACAACCAAAATAGCCTGCACCATCCACTGCTGCCTCCCACATCATACCTCTGAGTCTAGCAACACACTACATGTGTGGCTATCACCAACATAGTAGCAATACCGGTTATGTCCATTTGTGCCATGACAGAGTCTGCTGTATGTCTCCACACCTATCAATGCCATCTACTGTGGTGTGTACCCTATGGGCAAAGTCCCACTACTATGTCATACAGCCACTGTCAGACAAATAGGTGTGTGTTATTCCAACTATATAGGGACAGTCCAGCAACACCAGTGTGCCATAATGACAGACAGCAATGCAAACCTGCTGTAGTGTATCTTCCTTGTAGGCATCATACCTCTCCAGTACACAGATATTTGCATAATGTGTATGTATGCCTGATATATGTGGTCCTTTTGGCAGAAACATGTGGATGTCTGGCAAATGGTTGGCCAATAATTGATGGTTGTTATCAGAAAATAGAGAATCTGGCTGTGCCTGTCATGCACCATACCCCTCAGAATACACCTATGCTACAGTAATATCTGTTAGTCTAGTCATAGTATTACTTTGTATGGCCAATATGTACACTCTGTCGCTGAGGTTGGGCCTGTGTCACCTCACTAATAATGGCTATGACCTGAATTCCTGCTGTAGGTGGTTGCCAAGTATGTTAGCCATAGCTCTCAAGTGATGAGGTCAAATGTCAACAAAACAGTGATCTACCCAGAGTACACCAGGGACAGTCAGAGACACCTTTACAATGTCTGAACTATTCCTGTGTGACATTCACAGACTGAGAGGAGATGAATAACAGTACATCATG
This sequence comes from Protopterus annectens, assembly GCF_019279795.1. Taxonomy (NCBI): domain Eukaryota; kingdom Metazoa; phylum Chordata; order Ceratodontiformes; family Protopteridae; genus Protopterus; species Protopterus annectens. The sequence goes on from NC_056731.1 coordinate 956,895,235, forward strand.
TGATCTTACTGGTATGTCCACCCTTACTTACTAGCAATATGTCTAACTCATAATCCACTAGCTTTTGTACAGGAGCTGACCATTGTAGGAGGGAGGGAGAGGGCCACAGCTGTGAATTCAGTCACAGCAGGCACAGCTGAGAGGCCTGCCTGTAGCTGTTGGACAGCAGAGTATCACTAACATGTCATTCCCATAGATGTACTACAGGCCTACTGTTGTAATTCCTACTCCTCATACCTCCATCCTCCCATCTGCTTCCCGTTATATGGGGACATGTATTACATAGCAGGTAGAGTAACTTAATCGTTTTGTGAACAAAACCTCAAGAAAAAGCAACATACAGACCTGTTTCTTGAGGCAGTTGATTGCTTTGTGTAGGTAATGGTCATTAACAGGTAATTACCTGTGCACCAATCTGTGGCTCAGACTTGCTAATTCCATCCTAAACAGCTGGGTTGCACTTTCATTAGCCAATGACATGGCTCCACAGTGCAATATTGAAGGCCTTCAGGTAGCCCTTGGCCCCTTTCCTAGTCTTTGAGATCGACATTAGTGAGGTGTGGAGACTACAGCATCCAACAGGGTAGGTACAAATACTGCCCACTGTCGAGATTTATGAGGTATGCCAACTGTTTTCCATGCTATGTTTGGCCATTGTCCCATGACATTGTGATTATCTGACAGTTCAGTGTTAAACATTGTAGGTTGAGGTCAATAAGGGGGGAGAGACGTGAGTGTCAGCTGTCATACTCATCAGAATATGTATGCTGATGCAGTAGCTGATATTCTAACAGCTCACTATCTTTCTAGGGACAAACTGTGAAACATGTCCTTATCGCTGGACCTTTGCCCCCCACTTTAAGTATGGTTTGTCTGGATCCCTTGTTCTGGGGGTATGAGCTATGGTAGGTCTGTAGCATGTAGCTTAACATCCAGCTGCATATGTTGCTGGCTGCAGCTGCTGTTGCAGCCTAGGGCACATAGGAGGAGTGTGAACACTTTAGAGGACAGCAAGCTGTATGTGTAACTGAGGCAGCAGTGTCATCTCTGTCATTACAGCAGAGCCAGGGTGAGGGTACCCTTTACAGTCCAATTGAGGGATGTGCTTAAGGTACATCTGTTATATAACAGTGCAAATCACAGAATTGTAGGTGATATATAGCTAGGCTACACAAATATGTGCAGTGTATCCCTACCTACAGGCCTTTGACTTGCAAACATGGGTAGTGGTTAATTCAGTAGCAGCAGCCTGTGTGTGTTAAAATTACATGACTCAGTCATCATTTGCTGTTTTCACAAGAATCCAATTTAAGCACAACACACTGGATTCAAACCAAGGACTGTGGGTTGTAAAACATACTCTATGAAAGGCATTTAACAGACTGAGTTACTGAGTCAGTACTGCAGCAGGTGTATTTGCAAGACATATGTGCATGCATACAGTCGGTGATGCACGACTGCATCCATCATTGCAAACATGGCTTTCAAAGGCAGTTGTTGTGCAGCAGGATCCCAGTTGTAGACATATGTACGTTGCTATTTCTGCCTTAGCAGGTGTGTTTAAAGATGTTGGCGATGAAAGGGGACAGTTACCTGCTATCATACCTGTCAACCTGTTAAAGCAAGAATTCTGGATAAAGTCATACATACAAGTGGGACAAAGGCCCAAAACTAGGGATAATCTAGGGACAAAACTAGGGACAATCTTGATCATGTAGCCCAGGCCAGTATGACCCTGACCCTGAGTAGCATCTTACCCTCACCAAGAATGATGCCACAGTATAAAGACAAAATGATCAATTTTAACAATTGGCTAAAGTATTGGTGTCATTCAAAGGGGATCCAGTGTCTGTCAGCCTGGGATGACATGCTCGACAAGCCACGTTGCTTCGCTAGGGCCAGCTTGCACCTGTCACCCCTGGGTTTTTGAATACTGGCAAAGGCTTTTGCCTCCCCCATAGTGCCTTTTTTAGGCAAGGCTCAAAAGACAAACCCACCTCCATAGACAACACAAAGAAAAAAAAACTAAGGGTAATGCTGCTCAATGCCAGAAGTCTAAACCTCAAGATGCATGCACTCGAGACTCTCCTCAGTATGGAGAATATTGATATCTATACAGTAACAGAAACCTGGTTCAAGGCTCCCGAGAGCACCCCAGCACTAACAGGTTATACTTCATACCATGCGTTCTGGCCCCAAAACTCAGACCGAACCACAAAAGGAGGGGGAGTATCCATATTTATCAAAGATACCCATACCTCCAGGTTAGTGGCACTGCACAAAGCATCAGAGACTATCCATGTGCAACTAACAGTGGGCAAAACTGCCTTCCAGTTTGTAGCCTGCTACAGACCACCCTCCCAAACACAGGAACCTCACTCGGCTTTCCTGAGAACACTGGAGAATATGAAGGTCTCTCCAAACACCATTATATTGGGTGACCTCAACTACCCAAACATTGATTGGGAAAACTACTCAAGCCCAAACACCCTCGCCCAACGGTTCCTAGAATTTATAAATTTAAATGCTATGGAACAACTGGTCACCACTCCCACAAGAGGGGAAAACATATTGGATCTGGTCATCACCAACATGGGGTCTCTATGTTCCACACCAGAGGTATACCCCTCATTGGTAAGATCAGACCATAAACAAATCTCACTGGACAACCATATTCTGTCCCCACCCCTAGCCAAGGAAACCACCGTGAAGAACTTCTCAAAAGCAAACTTCACACTTCTCAAAACCGAGGTGGAATCCTTCAAAGCCCCAGGGCCAGTGGAAAATGCGGCTCAAAATGCAGAATCCTTTACAAAAGCATTCTATGGACACCTACAGGAATGCATGGAGCATGCTATCCCATATAAAACCAAGACTCACTCCTCCAAAGGCAGAAGACCTGTCTGGTGGACCCCGGCCATAAATAAGCTATACAACAGAAGGAGAAAGCTACTACACGACAGAGCAATATCCCAAAAAGGGAAGGCATCTCTGATCAGTACTAGCAAGAAACTATGATCCCTCATAAAATCATCTAAGGCCAGCTTCGAAAGAAAAATTGCACAAGACACTAAAGATAATCACAAGGCCTTCTTTAGTTAAGTCAGAAACCTGGGAGGCAACTCCCAGATATGCTCTGAGTTAGTGCAAAATGACAGAAAATTCACTGAACCCACAGACATTGCCAACATCCTGGCAGAAAGGTTCAGTGCAAACCCCCCCCCTTCCCCCCCAAAAGAGCAAATGTCTATCCCAACAGAGTGTAGCCTTCCTGAGATCAAAGATGCACAGGTGAGCGCTGCCCTCTCCAAAGCAAAAAACACAGCATCAATGGGACCAGACGGTGTCCCGGCCTGCATCTTACACGAGCTCCAAGAAGAACTAAACCCTCATATAAAGTCACTGTTCAATCTCAGCCTTACTACAGGATATGTACCCAAGGAATGGCGTACAGCAACAGTGGTCCCACTCCACAAAGGTGGTGCCACAACAGACCCCGGAAACTATCGCCCTATAAGCCTGACTAGCCTGGTGTGCAAAGCTATGGAGCGTATCATCATGGAAATCATAAACAAAGATATTGGGAACCTCCAGACATTGGATTCTACCCAATTCGGCTTTGTTAAGGGCAGATCTTGCCTCTTGAACCTGGTCGACTTCTTTGAAACAGTTACCAAAGCCATAGATGAAGGGAAGGTAGTCCACACAGCCTACCTGGATCTCGCAAAAGCCTTCGACACAATACCCCACTCGGGCATCATAAATAAGCCCAACAGCTTAAATATCAACCCCTATGTCACAAGATGGGTTGCAAACTGGCTCAGGGATAGAACTCACATGGTCAGAATAGCAGGTGCCATGTCAGACTCTAAACCAGTTACAAGTGGCGTCCCACAAAGCTCAGTCCTGGGACCTCTCTTGTTCGGTATATATTTCTCCGAGGTACAGGCTAACATGGGTGGACTATGGCTGACCAAGTTTGCAGATGACTGCAAACTGGGTGCTGTAATCGACTCTCCAGCTGACACAAGCATCCTCCAAAAGGGTCTCACAGAGACGGATAACTGATGCCAGAGTCATGGCCTAAAGCTAAATGCCAAAAAGTGCATAGTCATCCCCTTTGGGGAAAAACAAAGTGCCCACAAATTACCACATAAGTGGTAATCCATTAAGTACGGAAGAAGTAATTAGGGACTTGGGGATCCAAGTAAATAGCAATCTCTCCTTTGACAATCACATTGCCAAAGTGGTTAGAAAGACCTTCTATATAGCCCACCTTATCACGAAAGGGTTCACATCTAGATCAAGAGAGGTCATTGTGCCCCTCTACTCATCACTTCTCAGGCCCATAATTGAATACAATGCCCCATTTGGGATGTACCTTACCCGACACCTGCAGCAACTGGAAAGACCCCAAAAGTATCTCACCAAGAGGATCAAGGGGCTCAAACAGATGCCCTATGCAGTTCGGCTAAAGAAACTCCAGCTCTACTCAGTTGCATACCGCCTACTCAGAGGCGATCTGTGTCTGACGTATAAGGCCATGTCCAACCCAGAATTAATGGACATGCTTCACCTCAGGAAATCCAAATCCCTTAGAGCTACACGCTCCAGGGACTTGAACCTCAGCACAGAAATAAATAGGACATGCTGGAGAGACAGATTCATATCCCAGAGGCTCCCCCTCACTCTGGAACAAAATTCCAATCCATGTTAGGCAGAGCCCCTCACTGACCCTCTTCAAGAGAAATCTTGACGAATGGATGGGAGATCGTAAGTTTACCCCTGGGATCTCTTCTGTGTCCCTGCTTGACAGAGGTACAGTAAACTAACCTTAAAAGGGGTACCTTCTGTGACCTACTATACAGAGGCACAGTCAACTAATCTAAAAGGGTGGCGAAAGCCAAACACACTCTGGCTAGGCTTATAAATGCCCTAGAGCAGATAGCCTAGTATCAACCTATGAACCTACGAACCTATGAACCTATGAACATATTGCTCTTACAAATGCAGAATGTTGATAGAATAACAGGATTTGCATTAGCATGTGTTTTCTGTAGGGTATTAACTGTGACACTCAAATGTCTGTCATGATTTTCTAACCTCAGTCTTTAATGACTTGCCACTACTTTGCCAGAAACATACATTTTTTATGAAAACCGGGCCAAACATAGGGGGCAACATTGTGGACATTCTGCCACAGTCTGTACAGTTGACAGGTATACGTGCTATCCCAGACCTCACATACATCCATTATTATTTATTTGGCTGTGTACTGGAGTAGTGTTTGCATCACAGTCCCAAGTACACTGCCATTTTTCCCATTTTATGCACTTTAGTCTGTCAGTGGCAATCAGTATATGTTGCTGGAAACACTGCTTTTTTTTTAAATCAGAACTGAGTGGCCTAGTGGGCTAATGCACTGTGTTGTATTTGACAGGGGCTTGGGTTTGAGATGTGGCAGGGGTGATTATTTTGCAGATGTGTGTAACACTGTGGGAAGCACATAAGAACATTAAGGCACTTTTAAGTACTATTAAGCAGGTTTGCACGGGTTTGAGTGACACGCCGCTCAGCTCCATGCCACGCACACTAAAAATAAAAAAAGAAAAGAAAAAAGGGGGTGATAGGAAAGTGGTAAAATGGGGCAAGCAGAGGGAAAACATGCTGAGAGGCAGGTAGGGATGTGCAGGACAGGTGTAGTAAAGGACCATAGCTCTCCATTTATTGTACAGCAACAGCTGTGCATTTTTACAGATTTTGTACATGAAATTGGACCATGTAACCCCAGAGAGAGGGGTGAGAACAACAGAAATGTGTTGTCAAACCAATTGGACATAATTTGTTGCATTCAGTGGACATGTGTGCAAAATGGAGAGCTATGTATGGGGCACTATTGTTTTGTTGAACGGGTGCCCATTTTGTTTTTTTAAGGAAGAGAGTGGAATGTTAGGGAAGGGATGTAGGTGCATGTAGGGAAGTAAGCTGGGTAGGAGAGGTTGCATTTGGAGACTGACAAGACAGAACAGACAGCATACAGAAGCAGTGTGTATCACATGAGGGGGGTAAACATCTTGGATGAGGAGGGTGTTGTGGAATCAGAGATACATGTGACTCCAGGCAGCAGCAGCATGACTGAAATTCCCACTGATGGGCAGTCAACACTGCTCCTTCACTGCCCCAAAGGTGGCTGTGCTGAAGGCTGGATGCCAGGGCACTCAGGCCCCACCTGGTTGTCCAGTCTGCTCTCAATCCAGTGCAGGTGACATTCATAGCTCCTATGAACAATCCTGCACACCATGGCCAGTAGTTGATCCTGGGTGACAACCCCCCCCTCCATCCCTGCTGCCAAGGGGGGATGGGCCCCATCCCCTGAGAAGGTTCTACCCAAAGGTAGTGCAGAGCCAGCCGAGGGGGCACCATCGGCTGAGGTAGGGTAGGCGGATCAGCAGGAACTGGCCTACCCAGTTGTGCTGTGGGTATGGAGGTAAAGCAATAAACATAGGTGGGTTATGAACAAAACCATTGTTAGTAATAACAGCATGCCAGCACATTGTAAATAACCCCATTACAGTTAAATGCATATTATGTGAAACATAAGAATAAATGACAGATCAGTCAGTATATGAACAGCATGCCAGTAACAGTTATGTTATAAGGCCAACAGAATAGGTAATTCAACAAGATATGTTTGTATGCAACCATAGTAATACATAATATTAATAAAACACATGCCCAAAATAAAGTTTATGGAACAACATATGTTAATTTTAAACCATAACCAATATATAACAATAATAAATAAATTAAGATAAGGAGTGGGAAGAGAGAGAAATACAGTCCATTAATACCATCATGTGCTATATAGTTGACAACAGTAATGCTTTCCACTCTACAGGTCTGTCCTTTTTTATGTGTAAATGCACCCTATAGCTGCTGTAGAACATACATACCTCTCAAGCTATCCGCATGGGACACGATGTGCCAAGCAGTAACACCTGCATGTACACAACTACAAAGAACATTTCCACATCAAGTGGACCTATATAACTACCGAGGAGTATTGTGGGCTAATGTACTGTTAATTTGATAGTGACATATAATTATGTCGATGATACATCTGTGACAGAGGGATTACACCACAATAATTATATTCCTTGACAGATTGATACTTGAGAGGCATGCATGTGTACAGCACAGAGAGTACACAACTATCATGCCTTGCTTGGCAGGCATGGGGATCATACCTAATAGCAGTGACTGCATGGGACATGAGTATCACGTGTAGTAAGTGAGTGCATCAACCTTTACAAGACACTCCAGGAATACAGCCATACCTTGATAACATATTTTTATTTCTTTTATTTTATTTTGTTATTATTGAACCTGTTTCCTTTATTGTATGCATAAATAGCACATTCATGATAATGATTTTAACAGTCTGTAACATCTGAACAAACAACTATTTAAACATACTATGAGCTATCTCATCCATTTACCTGTGACCCTGTGGAGAGAATGCTATCTGTAATTGCACACTGTATTTCTTTTATTTTATTATAATTTGTTATTATTTAACCTGTTTTCTTTATTATATGCATAAATAGCACATTCGTTATAATGATTTTAACAGTCTGTGACATCTGAACAAACAACTATTTACACGTAACACCCATTTAACAGTAGCCCCTGTGGAAAGAATATCTGTCATCATAACATATCTGATTCAGTAATAGTTATTAGTACATGGAACTGGATTCGAACTCTGGTTTCTGTGTAGCAAAAGGTACTTTGTACACAGCACTTAACAAACTGAGCTACTGAGTTACTGCTGACATCTGTTTGACTGATTACTTCCTAGAACTCACCTGGAAACAAAATATGACCTGGTACTACTACTACAGTGTTATAATACACTGCAGTGACAGTTGGACACACCTGCATGAAATGCAATCATGGCAGAGATACTAGGTAACCTATACATTACTAAATAAAATGCAGGTGTACACAATATGTTGATACTGGTTTGAAATATCAGCTCTCATTCCACAAGAATTGTACAACAGTTTATTACAGATTCCTTCATGCATTTACTGCTATAGTTTCAAGTTTTTTATTGAACAACAGTTAATGTAATGCAGGTGCTGCAATGCAGCTATAATTCCACAGTTATTGAGATAAAAACTTTATTTAATTTACTTTATCAAGGCTAATGCTTTACTCTTTCCTGCTTATTGCAGTATATTAGGCAGTACTCATTGCAGTCCAGGTGTACGACCATATTCACTGCCATATAATCAAAATGGTATACACTTAATGGCAGTTAATGCTTTACTCTTTCTTGCTTATATGACTATAGATTGGAAGATACATTTGTACTCACCACATTCACAGCACAATTTGGCCAGGTGCCCTGCATGATCCTCGACGTTGTGAGCTCTCACCTCTGCAGCTGTTGAGAGAGAAGTACATCATTATGCATACCAGTTTAGCAGACATTCAAGGTTAAATATTGGTGAAACACAGGTAAACATACTTACACACTTGTGGAACGTTGCCCGCCTGGAGTTCTTGGACCCAGGTGTCCAAGAGAGCCCTCTTTCATATTCTCAGGTCATCATGGTGGTGACGACACTGCTCACCTGTGTGGGGACACCAGTTGCACTGGTGAGGTCCCTTGCTAGATGGTCCCAGGCCTCCATGTTGAACTAGGAGGCCCAATAACCGTCCTGCATGAGCTGGTCTTCCTGTTTTTTTCTCTAGGAGTCTGACCATGTCCCTGGACTCCTCAATGTCCCACAACTGTGCCCAAAACCACAAACCATCTCCAACACCTGCTATAGTATCCTCACAGGTTGAGCTCTAATGGATTCTGCAGTATTCTCAACTATTGCATTTAGTATAGTCTGTTTTCTCACTCTTACAAGCCATTGGGCAATTTTTTAAAATATGGCATATAGCTTAGCACCATTCAAACTAGCATGGCTGAGCCGAGCAGTGCTTAAAATGGTAGTGCTTAGCAGTGCTTCACAATGCTTAGCAGTGCACAAACCATCTAAGTTGAGCTGTGTGGAGCCAAGCAGTGGGAAGCACTGCTAAAATGGATCTTGCTTAAGCAGTATTTGACAAGGCTTAGCAGGGATTAGCGAACCTTAGCTGAGCGCAGCACCTCAGGATTTAAGAATAATTGGCATAATTTGTATTTGGAAAATAAATGCTTAATAACCCTTCTGTGTATTCAAACCTTGCACCTATTGCACATAATGCTGTCATGCTAACCATTTGGTTACGTGGATGTGCAGAATGCTGCTATACTTTTAGATATACCTCTCAGCTATATTTAAGCACTGCTGAGCACCACGCCATGCAAACCCACTCAGCTATGCCTAAACTTGACCTTTGCATTAATAATTAAATGCATTCGCTTTCTATTTTTAGATGTCTGGCACTTGTCAATTGCTGTGAGCCATGCCGCGCAGACTTCAAAAAAAATAAATAAATAAATTTAACTACATTGATATAATGCACTTTGACAGTGTAGCAGGTGTGTTACTCATCTAAGGACACAGTTCTGTACACTGATTCAATGACCGTGCTCTACGGCTCTCCCTCAGCAATGCACTATCATTAATGTGCATAGCACGCTGCCGAGGGAAAACCACATACACGGCCATTGTATCTTCTGTGTAGTGTCTACACTATGCCTACATGGATTTTATATCTAATATATATCTAATTATTATATCTAATTATATTAGATATATCTAATTAATTGTATCCATTTTTATGTTGGACAATGGTATATAATAGCATGCTGTGGTTGCATGGCAGTGAAATTGTTATTCAGGACATGACATGCTGTGAGTGGTCCTGTGGCATGTGCATTGAGTATGGGCTTGAATAGCATACCTACACAGATTTAATGTGTTTTGGTTCTGGGAAAGGGTATGTACTACATGATGGAAACAGTTTCATTAGCAAAGAAGCATTGATATTGTAATGCACACTGTTGTGTGGACAATAACATGTGTATCTCCTTTTCAGCATTCTGACAAAATCATATTGTTCAAATTATATTTATAACTCCTTTCTTACTGCACACATTGATTCCAGTTATTTGTGACACCCTCCATTGCTATTTCCTGTGGCACATGCAAGTCAATACAGAGGTCTGTAGAGAGCCTAGTATCATAGTCAGACATTTGAATCTGGTGACATGTGTCAGACATCAGTGGCTTACACACAGAAAATAGTTTCTGAGAGCCATTTGTTTCAGGCATTGTCCTACAAGGGAGGGCATCCACATGTTTCATGACAAGAAAGTGCTGCAAGCTTGTATGGATGATCTTCATGACACAGCTGATAAGCATATTTCTGTGGTGTCCATGACTGATATGCATCTCTCTGATATCTGTCGTGACATGTATTCAAAACTGACATGCAACAAATATTTATTATGTCATTCACTGCTCACAGGTATTACTTATTTCCACAATAACTATGCTTTTGTTTTGCATGTCTTCATCCAAACACTTTTCTATCACTACATTTGTTTTATCACACTGCACAGCTTAATGTCAGATGCGAACTTCCATAAAACATTTCTTGCTGTATGGCATCTTGCCAAACCATCAGAACAATTTTAAGTAATGCTATTAGCTGATGACATATTACTAACATTCTCCAGTACAAAAGAGACATTAGAAGAATTAGATATATTAATTGACAAATTTCTCATGACTTCAGGACTCCATTTCAATAAATCAAAATCAAAATTTTTATTTTTAAATAAAAAAAGAACTGCAGACTAAGGGGGATCACATCATAGGGAAACAAGAATCTACCTTAAAATATCTAGGACTTGAGCTATGGATGGATAATAATGAATTACTCTCAAAAACTACAATAATATCACCAATACAATTAAGATCTCTGTGGAAAAATGGAACAAAATAATATTAACATTTTAGTACGTTGATTTATTAAATATATTGTTTTATATTTTTGATCAGGACATTAGTTTAGCTTAAATGTGTAGTTTAGTACTTTTAACTGAAATTTTAAAATAGGACATACACACAGATTCACTTCTATAAATATATGTTTGAATATATATGTTTAATGAAATATTTTAGCTTAGAAAACTGTGATTATAACCTCTTTAAAAAGGAAGCTTAAATATTGTTTTGGTCTGCAAAACATGTATTTCTTTGGTAAGAAAGTACTTTAGAATTATGCCTTCCACTATGTTTTCAACTATTGTTACTTCTTTTTTAACTGCAGTTGTCTTTAAACATTAATTAATCTTTGACTTAATGAATATGTAATTTGTTAATTTAATTGATTAATTGTAGGAGAGCCCTTTGTATAAAGCAGTTTGTTTTACTGAGTTGTTTTATGGTCTGAAGAAGCGTACAGGAAGGTACGCGAAAGCGCTTACCACAAATAAACTTTTTTGTCTTTCATTATAAAGTCGTGTCGAGTCCGAAGTTTATATTTCATAATATTTCTGTCTGCTGTTAACTACGGCCTCTTAGTTGTGGTGGATTTTATCTTTCTATATTTACTTTTACGCTTATCTCCACTACAACGCATGACATGTCTACAGCTAATGTGGAGCTCGATTATGTACCAGAACCGAGGATGCCCAGGAGAAAAGAAATGTGGACAACTCTCCTAAAAGATGGACTTAATCCTTTATTGGATCTGGACTTGAAAGTACCGAATGGTAACAAAATTGAGAATAGCAATGATAATCTAGAAGCATTTAATAACAAAATAAAAATCTTAGAGAATGATCTGTATAAGTTTCAACGTTTAAACTGGCAAAGGAAGCATATGGAAGCGTGTATACGCTTCAAATTAATCCCTAGAGGAATGCGTATACTTTGTATGCCTTCCTATGGTGATGCTCATCCGCACCTGCTTAAGCGATGGCAAGAAATTAATCTGGAAGCCAGTATGCAGTATGTACGACTACTTATTGAATACTTTAGTCCTATTGAAAATGAACTATTATCTAAGATCAACATCTCCCAACAAGAACTAATTGAAGGTTTTCCTGATGACCACTATCAGAGAAGAATGGACAGTCTTTTTAGCCAAGTGAGCTCATATGCTCTTCGGTTGCAGCAAATCAAACAAAAAAAGCTGCAACGTGATTTTGAAGACTTTACCTCTGGTAACGTCTTCATTTGGCCGAGGAAAGAACTGCCTACTACTCATACTCGCACGCAGATGCCAAACACGGCGCCGCATGATGACACAATCATTACAATAACTGAACCAGCGTTAACAACTTCTAGAGTGACCCAGGATGATAACTCGAGAGAGCACTTCACCACACCACCTGAAGTTCCTATCATAACAACACTCCAGGCAGCTACATCAACCCCTCTCCCTAACCAGGAAGCGTATCGCAACAAACTTAACCACAAAGATTTAGGTGCCATTCCTAAAGACGATAGTAAGGCTTTTTTACCTTACCCCATAAAAAAGCTAGCGCCCATGAGAGAATGGCGGAACAGCTGGAGCAAAAAGAGAAAGTTATCGGAAGACAACGAAGCCTTCCCAAGAAGGAGACATTACCAATAAGGAATCAGCTCTTTTTTAATATGTCCAGGTATGTACTTTCAGTTGATGACGAAGAGCTTCTTAACAAGGGACTGTCTTTTGTCCCATCACAAAGTAGCGTTCTCTCAGAAATATTGACAGACCTCAGAATGTTTGGGCGCTCCATAGCGCTAAAAATTCTTTTTAAATCCAAGCCAACTGGAGCCAATGCTGTTGATGCTGATAGTTTAATGTTTAAAAAGAAGAGCTCTTTTTATCCAGTAATACCTGGGCATGTTGAACTCTTTATCCAATTGTGTGAAAAAGACTTTTATGACTATTTTAAGAACAACAAGAGAAAATGTATGTTTTTTAACATGACGAATGGCATGCATTCTTCCTTGTATAATTTGATAGACAATGATAGCTTAGTCTTTAGACCAGTGGATAAAGGGGGTGGGGTAGCCATTTTTGACAAAACAGCATACCAAGAATTAATGCAAGATATGTTAAGCGATAATACTACATACAAGGAAATAGACAATGTAGAGCTGTCTAAAATCATAGCAAGGGTAAAAGATGATATATATGACTCACTTATGTGTGGACAAATCTCGGAAGAACTGTATAATTATTTTATTATTGAAAAACCGTTTCTACCTGCTATAAAAGGTTTGCCAAAAATGCACAAAGGGGTTATACCCCCCCATTAGACCAATTGTAGCTAGTGAAGGATGGGTAACGGAAAAGGTGTCAGTATACCTAGAAAAAACTCTAAGACCCATAGTAAATAAAATTTCGAACATTTTAAAAGACACCTACCATCTTCTGGAATCGTTAGAATCCTTAGATAAAGAATTGGTTAAAGGACAGCATTTACTAGTCACATTAGATGTAACTAGTCTTTTCACGTCTATACCCAATATGGAAGGAGTTCAAGCAGTGAGAGAATTCTTATCTACATGTACACATTTAAAAAACAATGATATTATCCTTATTTGTCAACTGTTAGACCTGGTCCTCTATAATAATGTGTTTTGTTTTGAGGGATGTACCTACTTGCAGACATCAGGGGTAGCCATGGGCACCCCTAGCGCGAACACTTATGCGAACCTAGTGATGCACAAGTGGGAAAGAGACTTCATTTTTACTCACACATTTTTTAAGAAAATTTTGGCTTACTATCGTTTTGTGGACGACATCCTTTTGGTTTGGGATGGCTCAAGAGAAGAGTTTCTAGAATTTAAAAATTACCTGGAAACCACCACAACATACTTAAAATTTTCAGCTTACATGTCATATGAGTCAGTAAACTTTCTAGATGTATGCCTTAGTATAAACAATGGCAGGTTAAGTTCAACCCTATTTAGGAAAGCCTGCTGGAGAAACTCTATTTTGTGTTATGATAGTATGCACCCTCGCCATGTTTTCAAAGGGATAGTTAGAAGTCAGTTCCTTAGAATATCTAAAATCTGTAAAAATAAAGATGACTTATCCCGTGAAGCAGACATTTTAGAAAAAATCTTCATTGAAAGGAAATATGAAGAAAGTATGGTAAAAGATATTAGGTCACAAGTTTTAAAAGAAGAAAGAGATACAACCTTACCCCTAATGAATAAATCTAAGCATCATACAGAACTTAGAAATTCAACTAATATGAAAGGAATACTGAGCTTCTTTACCACATACACCAATGACAATATAAATATTAGGACAATAATCAATAACAATTGGAAAGTGCTAGTATCTGACCATTATACACAACAACTGGTAGGTGCAACACCTCATTTTGTTTATAGGAGCAATAAAAGTCTTAAAAGAATGCTATGTGACAGATCCAGCAGAACTGAACAAGTTCTTATTGAAAATGTAGGCACTTATCCCTGCCATAGATGTGGTTATTGTAAATTTATTACAAATGAGCAAATCTTTATACACCCTGAAACTAAGTATGTTTTCAAACCAAGGTTTTCAGCCACTTGTGATAGCTCAGGCTTGATTTATTTAGCGACTTGTGTAAAATGCTCAGCATTTTATGTTGGTTTGACTAAAAGAAAACTTAAAAATAGGATGTATAACCACATCTATGACATCAAGAAACAGAATGAACTGAACGCCTTGGCGAAACATGTACTAAGTTGTCCTGGACATTCCTTTGTATTCAGAGTCTTGGAAATAGTTGAACCAAACTTTAGGGGAGGGGACTATATCAATTTGTTAGAACTTAAAGAATTAAAATGGATTTTTAGATTAAAAGGGCATTACTACCCAGGTTTGAACCTTTATGTTTCTATCAAGCCGTATCTTAATGCACGTAGGTAATATGCTAGATTTTTATAATGTTTTTAACGTTTTTTCAACATGGCCTTTTAAGCATTTATATGTGATTTAACTTATATCTATGCATTTGGACCAATGAATTAAATTAATTTATTTAGCTTATGATAAAGTAGCAGCACTGTAATAGTTTAGAGAAAGTGTTTTTATTTACTCATTTATTGTCTTAAATTGTCTGATCTATGAGTTTCACCTAAGATCTCATTCATTTTTCTGCTTTTCTGACTTCAAACCCCCTCCCCCCCTCCCCCTTCCTTCCCCTCCTTTCTCCTTCCTATCCCACCTTCCCTTCAGATCTTTTTCAGCTTTTTGTTTTTTTCCATTTTTCTATTTTTCTTTTGCAGTTTATATTCTGTTGATAATTTCATAAATATGTTGCAATGAAGTGTAAAAAACTCCATAAAAACTACATATAGACATAACTTAAAGTTCAGACTCTCATAAAACATTTTAGTACGTTGATTTATTAAATATATTGTTTTATATTTTTGATCAGGACATTAGTTTAGCTTAAATGTGTAGTTTAGTACTTTTAACTGAAATTTTAAAATAGGACATACACACAGATTCACTTCTATAAATATATGTTTGAATATATATGTTTAATGAAATATTTTAGCTTAGAAAACTGTGATTATAACCTCTTTAAAAGGAAGCTTAAATATTGTTTTGGTCTGCAAAACATGTATTTCTTTGGTAAGAAAGTACTTTAGAATTATGCCTTCCACTATGTTTTCAACTATTGTTACTTCTTTTTTAACTGCAGTTGTCTTTAAACATTAATTAATCTTTGACTTAATGAATATGTAATTTGTTAATTTAATTGATTAATTGTAGGAGAGCCCTTTGTATAAAGCAGTTTGTTTTACTGAGTTGTTTTATGGTCTGAAGAAGCGTACAGGAAGGTACGCGAAAGCGCTTACCACAAATAAACTTTTTTGTCTTTCATTATAAAGTCGTGTCGAGTCCGGTTTATATTTCATAACAATTTTAAGTAATGCTATTAGCTGATGACATATTACTAACATTCTCCAATACAAAAGAGACATTAGAAGAATTAGATATATTAATTGACAAATTTCTCATGACTTCAGGACTCCATTTCAATAAATCAAAATCAAAATTTTTATTTTTAAATAAAAAAAGAACTGCAGACTAAGGGGGATCACATCATAGGGAAACAAGAATCTACCTTAAAATATCTAGGACTTGAGCTATGGATGGATAATAATGAATTACTCTCAAAAACTACAATAATATCACCAATACAATTAAGATCTCTGTGGAAAAATGGAACAAAATAATATTAACATTTGAAGATAGACTACAGTTAATAAAACTGGTTCTACTGCCCAAGATCCTGTATATAGCCTTGGCAATACAGCTGTTACCAGAAAGGAATATACTTAAAGAAATAAATTCATGCCTAATACATTTTTTATGGTTTCCCAAAAGAAACATAATAGCTTTAATACATCATATCAGACCATGGAAACAGTGAGGATTAAACTTTCCTGATATAGAAAGATATATAAAAGCATCAATATCTAAAACAATCTCAGACTGGATAAGTCCAAATTACTCTGCAAATTGGAAAGAATTACTAACTGTAATATCAATAAATTAATTTGATTTACAAAAAAAGTTCAAATAACAGATAAAAACAATTTGCCATGGCACATATTAATTATTAGTATGCAATATAACATAACTGAACCCACTAAAACTTGTATGATTACTTAGAGTACATTGACTCATTTAGGAACATTTTAATGCAAATATAGATTTAAAAATCTGGTCTGATCTTTTAACACCATTTATATTCACAAAGAACTTTCCACATAAAATATATAGAAAAATTGTTAATTCCTGGGAACAGAAAGGATTTGTTTGTTGTCTCCAATATATCAAATACCTAAACGTCTAGATATCCAAGTAATAAAAACAACATTCAAAATTCCACAACAGGACTGGCTAACTTTACAGAGTATTCTATCATATTTACTAGATTTAAGCAGAATAATTAACAATTCTTCATTTAAAGAAATACCTACATTTATGAAATACATATATGAAATCATATATAATGACTTTGACATGGGAAACAGTATTTCACAATTTTACAAAATATTGATAAACTATAAAACAACACCCAAAACCTCAAATTGGAAATATATAACAAAAGGACCATCGATATAGTTAAATGATGATATTAAAACAAATATCTTATTATCGATAAAATATACATCCTTTACACAATACTGGAAAGTTTTTAATTGGAAATGCTTGCACAGAACATTCTTAACCCCAGACAGAATCAGTAAAATTGGTTCTTCCATAAAAGGAATTTGTTGGAGATGTCAGCAAGTACACAATGCAGATTGGAACCACATTTTCTTTGATTGTGTTAGAATTAAGCCATTTTGGAATGGTATTAATAACTTTCTACAAGCTTTATTTAATGAATCATTTTATTTAACTAAAGCTCTTATATTATTAAATGTGAACGGAGGTCCTCATTTGAATAGGTCAAACAAGTATCTAGTATGGACTATACTTGCAATTTCAAGGAAGTGTATAACAAGAAGATGGAATACAAACACAATACCAACTTTGGAAGACTTCTGCAGCCTACTGAAGACTACAGCATTATTGGAAATTAAAATTAAAGAACTAAGAATTTATCCAAAGCTATTTATCAACAACCCTTGAGGAAAAGTCTTATCATTGATTGACACTATACAATAATTGATCAGACACTCTGATAATGGATTGGACATACTTATAAAGTAACTGTATACATTAAGATATGTTATAGTGTCAGGATAATGTAAATAGTGTACATAGTTATTTAAGATATTATGTATAAATACTACGGAATTCATTGAAATGTATTTGAAAAATAAAAAAAAAAAATTTGAGAAAAAAAAAAGAAAATGTGTCTGGTCCTTTGTTATGACACTTTCTTTTGTGTTGGTGCTGTTGAATTGCTGTTATGTTACTGTTCCCTGTAATTCCATGTAAGCATGCCCAGTAGGACACTGTCTGAGATGTGTGCAAATCACCAGTGGAAAACTTGAAATCATGAAATATCATCTGATCTGCATTGTTATTTGTCACTTATGTATGCTGACTATTATTATATTACCATTTAGCATTTACAAGAGTAAACAATGCATGCTTGTCTGTTACATGCTTATAGGTGATAAACACATTTTTTATGGTTGCCATTAACAGTTATTTGCAAAAAAAATCTCTTTCTGATGTGCATGATATGGCAGCATATAAGGTTCATTTGTTTTTATATATACATGTTGACATGGGGAATACAGTATGGGTGTCGGCATTTGTTGCATACATAAATTCCCAGTATATACATGTCATATGCAAAAACTGCAGTCTGTGCATTTATCCCATAATATATCTTCTGTCTTTGCTAACTATTAACTCAGCATTTTATTAACATGTATATCACATTGACTCCTCTTTGCTTCACTGCAGCTTTCTGCCCATTTCACATCCTTTGTTAGCATGTCCATCTTTATTTATGTGTATAAGTCTGGTATTGTCATAGAGATTAATTGTCATTACATCAATAAGACAGTATTTATGTTAGGAATGTTTTTTGACACTTCATCAAAATTGCCTGCAGTAACTGATTACACTTTCACCACTTCCCCTCCCCTCTTAATTACTTTTGCAGTACAACCAATGTTATCTCTGTACAATTCCCCCATTTCACTTCTCCTGCTTCAGGATTCTTTCACTGTACTTGCATTAATATTTTTGAGCTACAGCACATATTTGTATATTAGGTTTGCCTATAGGCAAGCTGTTTTGTTTACATTCAGTGCTCCTGCCTGCAAACACCTTTCCATGGCCGATAACACTGTTGCTAGTAATTAAATTGTACTTGCAAACATCTAGGCATGATGAGCAACAAGCATATTCAATTAGTGCTGCTGTTCATAAATTATGTAGGTTTAATGCAAAGCTGACACAATTGTTAAAGAATACTACGGCATGTTGTTGGTTTCCTTTTCAATACTCACACAGTAGTGTAGCATATGAAAACTGTTACAGTCCTAACTGTGCTGTCCTTTGCATAAGACATTGAACTGAAGCCATATCTCCATAGTTGGTGGTAGCTTCAGTGGATGTAAAAGATCTGAAAGAATGGTTCTGTTTCCCAGTGCCCTGAACAAATGTTTCTTTTGTTAGCATAAACACT
Organism: Protopterus annectens; assembly: GCF_019279795.1. Taxonomy (NCBI): domain Eukaryota; kingdom Metazoa; phylum Chordata; order Ceratodontiformes; family Protopteridae; genus Protopterus; species Protopterus annectens. The sequence continues at coordinate 956,914,355 of NC_056731.1, forward strand.
ACATCATGGTTTCCTTGGTAAAGAGGTCTTTGATGTAGTGGGACTAATCCAGTCAACAAAATATAAATAAAAAGAATCCTTATGCTATAGCAAAGCTGCTAATTAGTTCTGGACTATGAACTAATTACATATGAATACCAGCCTCTGTGTCTGTATGACTGCAGGTATGCATGCATATAGGTTTAACTGAAATCAAATATTTTAAGGGAATGGTCTTGTTGCACTAGTGAACACATTTTGTTTCATGCTACTTTTTCTTGCAAAACAGGCAAATCTTTATTTTAACAGTGAGAAGTGGGGTTATATTAAGAAACATAATTTCAGAAAATCTTTATTATTGATTATAGACATTAAATTGAACTACTCTTCAGAGTGAGCTTGCATTTTAACAATAAAAATGCAGTCAGATGTTTAGTTTGAGAAAAAAAAGAACACATTTTTTTCAGGACTGTCTTTTAATGCAAAGGCAGTTTTTATCCCCGCTGCAGAATCACAAGATAATATATAAAATTTCCAAGTCAGCTGTTCTACAGGAGATAAATGTACCATGACATATAGCCTTGAGGTTTTCTTGCAATGTGGAACAATTCACTTGATTCTGTTATTTACTGAGACATGCCAGCAACATTTTTTGTAAAATCAGGAAATATCTGTACTTTCTTTATTGCAGCAGTAGCCTATATAAACTGGTAGTATTTTAAAAGGCAATACTAATTAATATTTTAATAGCTGCAGCCATTAAACAGAACACTTCATTGCTTTTTTAGCTATATGATTGCATTTAACCCCCATAGTCAAGACAAAAAATGAATGCTAAAATTAACTTTTCCTTCGAAAAAGCATATACAAAAGAAGCACGTTATTTTATTGTGAGACAGACTAAGGAAGCCTGACAGAGGAAGCATTGTGTGTAATAATGACTGCATGATTGATATCCATATCTTCAATTTAACGTTTTCTTTTCTTTACTTCTGAAGGATTGTGACTCCATTATGTAAAACAAAGGACAATTAATAAATTGAATGAGTTTACCTGACTTGAACGTCAAAGGTTTATGTTCAGAGCACCTCCTCTCAGGCTTGCTTCACTGCTATATCATATCATATCATATCATATCATACTCATTCTACTATATCTGCCCTAGCATGCCTGTTAAATCACTGACAAGCTGCGGAAGTTTAGCCTGCCACAACCTGTCTACTTAAAAAACACATTTTAGATCATATGCTATTGTGTTTTCAAGTTGATTTTGTTTTTTCTTTTTGAATGTCTAACGTAAACTCTTGACAATTGCATGTGCTATTTATTACATATATGGTTGGTGTAATTGTTAAGGTCTTTGCCTCCCAAGCACAAGGTACAGGATTTGACACTAACCTCAGACCAATACTTGTGTGCAGTTAGCATGTTCTCTTTGTGTCTCTTTCCTAAAAACATAATAGGCGTTTCTACCTCAAGCTCAAGAAAAATCAGTGATGGGTGTTTCTATTTCAAACTCACCAAAAATTGAATGAAGTTATTGATGTTGTAGGTGTTACCTATCTTGGGGGTGTTGACTGGTTAGTACAACCACTTTGAGCATTAATTATGGTATGCAGCTCTCAATAGGAGAACATTGATCACAGGTCATATAAAATTAAGTCATGTTGACTAATGTTTCCAAAGTGGCATAGGTATTTGATAAGTGGGTTGAGTAAGTAATAGAGCTACACCAGGGACTCATGCTGATGGTAGCTGTAGGTCTCTATTGGTTAGAATTTGCCATAAAGTCCAGCAAACCCTGTGTCAATCAGCTATCGGCTAATACCCATCTGGGTTAACTAGGATAGCTCTGTTGAAGGGAAAGCTGGATGTAAAACCACAATCTGCTGAAGAATGGATTGCTACACTGAATACATTTTCACTGGATGACATGCCAGTAAGGAGAACACTGGATGTCCTATGCATCCAGGAGAAAAGGTAGCAGTGCAATGAAGTAAAGCCACTTGGCTTGGGCCCCAGAGGCTTCTACTCAGGGTGGGGGGGGGGGTAGAGCAAGAATTATGGTGAGGAATAGTTTACTGATAGGCGCATGACAATCATACCCCAATATAAAGATAAAACACATGCAGTATTCATATTCTTAGCCTATGTTCAGCAGCAGGGTTGTGATGGTGAGGAAAAGAATGCATTTAAGTAATAGTTGCAGGACCTACTAGATAAAGTAGGACAATATGAATTTCTGTTGATAATGTTGGACCTGAGTGCTCATATCAAGACAGACAGAACAGGATATGAATACTGCTTCCGTCCACAGGAATAAAGGAGTGGCCATTCTAGATTTTGTTTTTTTGCAAATGGCTTGATGGTGGCCAACACATGGCTCACCAAGAAAAACAATCACAAGATCTCTTACAAGAGTAGCTAGCAGGCATCTTGGGTAGACTTCATCCTAGACAGTAAAAATGTGGAACAAGCGATAAGGTGGAGAGAGAAAAAAAAAAACAAAGCAACAGCAAGAAAGAGAAAATAATCTCTCCACAACGTCAAGCCAAATAAAATTTATTAAAAACGACAAAGCTTTCGGATATCAAAAACATTCTTACTCAGTGTCTTACACAAAATAAAAATAAAAATTTAAAAATTAAAATTTTAATTTTTTATTTTTATTTTGTGTAAGACACTGAGAAAGGATGTTTTTGATATACGAAAGCATTGTCATTTTTAATAAATTTTATTTGGCTTGACGACGTGGAGAGATTATTTTCTCTTTTTTGCTGTACACTTCATCCTAGTACAGAAATGGCACTGCGGTAGAATCAGAGATTAAAAAGTTATCCCCAATGAAACAGCCCACAACATAAATAACTAGTGACCACAAAATCTGAAAACAATTATTAGAGGAGGTTCTAAGTTGAACAGAGAATAGAATGAAGACATGGAAGCTGAGTGGAGCAAAAGCACGACAGTTCAAGAGTATATTCAGGGCTCTAGCATCACAGAAATAAAAGGAAATAGGTGGAGTCAAAGAAGAATGGCAGCAACTCAAAAGATCATGTGTGAAAAATATAATGCATCCAAACTAGGTATGGAAATAAGGTTCATATGGAAAGCTGTTTCATACTGAAAGCTGGTGGTATAATGCAGACGTCCAAGATGTTATTAAAAGAAAGGAGTGCAAGAAAAAGTGGGAAATAGAAAAGATAGACCAGGCATTTTCTGGCTAACAAAGAGGCTAAGAAAGCAGTTACGATAGTGAAGAAAATGGCAGCAGAGGCACTCTACCAGCTTCTGGAAAGGGACTCAGTTGACACATAGGATTTCTATCAAGTTGCAAGGCAATGATAGAATGATAAAGAATTCATAAGGGATGTGAGCAACAACCCACTCAGCAGTCCACAGGACATCAAAGATAGATGGAAAGCATACTTTCAGCAGCTTCTGAATGAAGAAAATCTAAAGAAGTTGTATTGCCCCAGACACAGCCTACGATGAAAGAGGAAGAAGAGTCCAGCTTTGAAAAATTAAGAAAAGCATTCATACCTCTCAACCTGGAAACATCAAAAATCTGGACAAAGGCCCTGAAAAATAGGTACAAATCTGTATGTGGATTAACATAAAATGTGCATACATAATTAAGTAACTCCACCCACTCCAATGGAATTGTGGGATACCAACTTTCAAACACAAATTGAAGAACAGACAAAAAATATGGCCCCAGCCCAGAGTCCCCCTGCAGCCATTCCAATGACCCATTACTTGGATATTTCGCCCCATTTACCATAAAAGTTTTAATGTGCATACTGCTTTACTTCTACAATTATTATTTGGATTTTATTTTACACTTTATAGCACAAACACTAATAGACATCTGCTAAACAAAACAATACAGTCTCACAATGAAAACAGACTTAGCATTAACACATCTCTGCCCTTGAAACTCACATTCATTGAAACAGCATTGAAACCTGCATCCAAAGAAAATACTTCTGGCCAATGGCAGATAAAGATTACCTTTGGGCTGTTTTCAAATCATAGGTCCCTTGCAATTTTATCAACATGCCAATGTGAAAATGTTATTTAGGACAGTTAGGGGGAATCAGCTTTATAATGTTGGCTGAAGTCAGCATACCAGAGATGAATTGAGTGTTGTAACTGAATTTCAAGATCATATAAAGTGGTAACAAATCTGCAGAGAACTCACAAGTCACAGCCCTAGCAGAAATTCCTTTTCAAATGTTCACTCTCTTAGCTACTGGTTTGTATTTTTTTTTCATATAAAACAGAAGCACAATGTCAGTCATATTTAAATATAAATGGACCTGTGCACTTTTTTATTGCCCATATGCCCAGTCCCACCAGGCTTAACCTTGCCTCCTCCTCTTTCTTTCTTTTCACCTCATACCTCTAACTATTCCTATTTCTGATCCCAGGTAATAGAAAGCATGATTTTCCTTCTCAGTGTCTTTGCCATAAAAAGAATGCACTGTAATCAGATTAAGGTTTCTACCAGGTCAACGTTTTGGTAAATGCTGATCTTTTGAACTCCTGTTCAGTACCTTCCTTGAATGAATCCTACGGTGTCAAATCACATATGTGCTTTTAAGAAGCTGCTAAGCTACCATCCAGGTCAGGTACAGGAGTCTAGGAGAATGTACAGTACTGCCAATATGATTATGGAGCTTCAGTTTCAAAAGTACACTTGTCACACGAACAAAACAATCATTCATATAATAATATATGAGTCTATGACTCAAAACAATTACTTTTCTTATCTTTATTCTTGTTCTTATATTTATTTTATTTACCTGCTGGAGGTTTCAGAGCATTTCAAATAAGAAAAAAAAAATCAGTTCTCGATCATGTTTAAAACAAGGTCAGCATAAGTATTCACCAAAAAGACACTTGCAAAGTCAAGATATCAGGAAAATGTTCCAAATGATCAATCCATCTGAAACCATAATTACTCTTTAAAGAAAAAGAAAAACGATCTATTTGCAAGAATACGTACATGATAGAACTAAAACAAGAATAATCACAAGATAGAACAAAGCAAGAGGTTACAATTGAATTGATCACATGACTCAAAGACTTTTAAAACTGAAGTTAGTATGAATGATTTTATTCTGAACAAGTCTGTTTTACCTTACTTTATGAAAACACTAAATGCTGGAGGTGCTGGAGGAGCCAGGGGAAGAAGAAGTAGCAGAAGAAATAAATAAAATAAATCAGACCGTCCGGGACCAGGATTCACCACCGCACAGCTCCATGTCCATTAGTACACTGTCTTGTTCTGAAGTTCTGCTGCTGGGGGCAGGGCACAGTGTTTCTGACGCTGAGTCCTGACTTCTGCAAGTGCCTGCCTGCCTGCCTGCCTCCTAACTACTAAACTAAATAAATGCAAGCTGCCTAGCAGTACTTATTTTAAATTAAACAAAAAAACACTCTGCCTGCCCTTATGTGTGCTTTAGCTGCTCAGTGCTACTGCTCAGGCTTTTCAGACTCATCTGTTTGACTCTCATGTGTCTCCCGCACTCCTGCCCCCTCTCTTTATTCCTATCTCTACTCTGTGCTGTTGCAGCCACTCACTCAGCCCAGCAGCCCTCAGCCAAATTCTGACAGGATAGCAGGCTACTCACAAAGCTGACATTACTGTGCACGCCTCTGTGTGCGATGATGTCAGTTCAAAAAAAAAAAGCCAAAAAAAAAATTGAAAATAAAATCTGGGAAATTTGGAATTTAAGGGGTGCCACTCAGGTATCATGGCACCCCATTATCTGGACCTCAAAACCGGTAAAAAATGAGATATTCGATAGGGTTGAGAGGTATGACAGCATTAAAAAAAATGAAATCAGGGAAAGCAGCAGTCTCAGATGAGGTCACATCATATATGATCAAGATATTGGGCAAGATAGAGGAGAAATGGTTCTTGAAGGTACTCATAGCAGCATGAAGACAGGCATATCCAAGATGACTGTGTGAATAGTGCTAGTGTACAAAAATAAAGGGGACATTCACAACTGTGGCATTAGAGAGCTGTGAAACTCCTCTCACACTACATGAAAGTGCTAGAGAGGGTGCATGACAAGTGAATATGCAGAGTAATAGAAAGTAAGATGGGAGATGGGCAGTTTGCATTCAAATCATGATGCAGTATAACCAACATGATGTTTGTAGTGAAGAAAATAGTGAAGAATAAATTAGAGATGAAGAAAGGGTCCAACTGGGCATTCATAGAATTGGAGAAAGCATATTACAAGGTTCCAGGAAAGTTCACTTGGGCAATCTTGCTATTATTCAAAGCCCCAGAAAGATCTGTAGAGTCAGTGCATGCTATGTACAAGAACCCCATGACAAAAGTACAAGCTGGGTTCTGGTTTACAGTGGGGTTCTCCGTGAGAATGTATGTGTATCTGGTCAGATTTAAGCCCACTACTGTTTATACAGATGATAGACTTTGTTAACAAATCTGATGGAGGGGAATGATCAACAAAACTGTTGAATGTGGTGCAAGCATTTCTGAATAGGAACTTCAACAAATGATAGGAGAATGATGCACAGAAACTAAAGATACATGGGGAGAAACTAAGCACAGACAAAACAAATGTCAATCAGCAACTGGGGGAATGAAACAAGTTGAAAACTGAGGGGGTTGATATGATGGTTAAGGTGTTAATCACACAGATGCACGGTACTGGCTTGATTCTCACATATGGAAGGGAAACTGGCTAGGCTTTAAATGGATCATAAAGACAGCTAGCCTAGTAATTACTGATGAACCTATGAGATAAATAAACATGGAAATGAAACCTGAAATAGCTGAGATAGAGGGTATTCCCCTCTATCTCAGCTATTTCAGGTTTCATTTCCATGTTATTCAGTTAACAGTTTCAAGTATCTGGTGGTTGAAATAAATGCAGTGTTAATGATGAAGACAAAGATGTAATCAGAGTGGTTACAGCCAATTGGCATAGAGTTTCAGGGGTAGCGTGTGATAGAAGACTGACAAAGAAACTAAAAATTAAGGAGTATGAATCAGTGGTGTGACCAGTACTTGTGTATGGTACAGAAGCCTGGGCAGTCATTGCAGAGTAGTTGAAGAATCTAGAGGCAAAGGAGAAGTGCCTGGGAAAGGTGATAAGATGCACACTGCTTGACATATGAAGAAGTAATGGTAGACGCCAATGTAGCTTCTATTGCAGACAATGTCACAGATAACAGATTTCATTGGTTTAGGGACGTGTGTAAGAAAGCAGAAGATTATTTTGTGAAGATGATTTGAAAGAGACAGGAAGAAGGCAAGAGAAGATGATGACATCCATCAAAGCAGTGGATGGACTGTGCGATAGAAGACAAGCTGAAGAAGGTCTAAGGGTGCCACTGAATCTAGAAAGGTGACAATGGTTGATGCAGCATCCCAACCACTTATAGAAAATGAGAAAGCTGTGTTAATAGCGATGATGATGATGATGATGATGGGGGTGTTGATGATGTTTATTACCTACACTGTTTAAGTTATGTTGTACTGTCTGTTTTTACACTGTATATTATTATTTTAATATAGTTGACCTTTTACTAAACCTACTTTCAGTAAGAATAATTTAATGTTCATTATATAGTAGATGAGTTATAGATGTCTTTGAACATTACAATGGAATTAATCCATACATTTGATCAAAATGTGCAACCCATGTAATCTAAAAGAAACTATAAAGGATAAGTCTCAATATTCATTTTTTACATACGTGTATTCTGTAACCCTTTACTGAATGATTTGTAAATGCTGATTTATTATCAGCTTGCAGTTAATCAGTCTCTGCTAGGTTGCTGAAGCTGAATTAGTAGTCTTTGTTATGTTCTGCTTATTGGTCCTTGAGTATATTTTGGCTGTTTCTCACTTTATGTTGCACTTTCACAATTGCACTCATTTGAATATACATTTTTCAATAAGGTATTTACATAAATTGTTTTAATGCTACTTACAAGCAAAGACGGTAAAAAGATTATTTAATTGTAAAACTATGGAATTTCTTATAAGTAATCTATTTCACTGAGTAATATTTTGTCAAATAGAACATCTCACTAAAAATGTGTCTTTCTTTAAAATGGTATGATCTTGAAGGTAATATATTTAAGGAAGGTAGTGAGAGTCATGTAAGTACAAATCTTTAGAAACAAAACATGGCCTGTCTCACTTTGGAGGAAGCAGTTTTGGCAACTTATCTTACACAATTAAATTGTTCACAACATAAGCATATTAACCCAAGAAGAATGACATTTCTTAGAATTTGAAGCAGTGTGTTTCCTTCCACATTGCCCATGCCCCCGGCATCTTGAATTTTTCTAAGATAACAGATTTTTATTTTTTTCTTGGAAAATGTAATTAAATTTAGGAATTTGCATGTTTGGAATGTCTGGTCCATGTACTGCTATAAAAAAGAGAGAATTCAATGAATTCAACATGTTACGGCAGAAATCTCATTTAGCATATCACTCCACTTTAGTTAGTTAGTTAGTTTAGTTAGTTAGTTAGTTAGTTAGTTATTGTTTTCCTCTGAGCCTCCTTGACTATCGTTTCTCATCAGACACTCCACTGAACAGTTCTTTTGTTCCTACCAATCTGTATATAACACTGCTGTTTACCCTGTTGGAGGAATCTCCTCCTAAGGGAAATATCTCAGCCACATTCCCAGCAGTCCCCAGTTATGAGCTGGAACTTACCTTCCTCAAGCAACATCTGACACATGGCTGCATATGTGAGAATGTGGAAGAACATTATGACTGAAAGTGAGACTCATTGTAAGATTTTATGTATCCTTATGTGTTTATTTATCAGGGCACTGAAATTAAGTACAAAAGTGAACAAATCTCTACAGCATGATACGGGAAGTTGGGGAAATCACTGCTCATGTAAAAGAGTCATAATGTCATAACAGTGGGCTTTTAAAGTTACTGCTTGGTATTTTACATAGGGAACAGCAAGTGTAGCAACTATATTTCATAACAGCGAATCACTCTATTTACTGTAGTCTTCTACATTTAAACTTTTTGCTGCACAAAACAAAGGTCAGACCAAACCACACAAATATGTGAAATCATCACAAAAGAAGAGATACAATAAACAAAGAAAGAAAACAATTACTTTTTTTTTTCTTTTTTAAACAATGACTCATTTTTGTCTCTAGCTGATTAGTGGCAAACAGGGCAACTGAGTCACCACAGAGTTATCCTTCCAAATGAATTGTACTTCCCACTAGGTAAATAGACTGCAAATACATACATATATACATACATATATATATATATATATATATATATATATATATATATATATATATATATATATATATATATATAAAAGCCCCAAACAGTGACAAGACAATAACAATCTTCCTTATCCATATCAGTTTGCTTTCCTGTATCTCAGTCTGGGTACAGTTAGCGATGCAGAATATTGCCTTGGTGACAAATAACTCCTTTTGTCAAAAAATCTGTTACCAAGCCTCCTTCAGTTTTCAGGCCTGATCTATTGTTTAGGCTTCTTTCTAATGAACTAGAGTGCCGTTGATTCATGTGCTTTCAGGTTGGCCTATAATCAACCTGTCAATTTTGCTCTTGAACAAAACACCCTGTTCCTAGGTTCATAGGCATGTACTAGGCTAATGGCCCTAGAGCCTTTACAAGCCTAGCCCAAAGAAATTGCCCAGACACTGTGCCACCTGATGTTAGTTCACAGTGCCCCTATTCAGTAGGGCAACTGGAATGATCCCTGGAGTGAACTTTCTGTTACCTATCCACTCGTCAAGATTTCTCTTGAAGAGGACCAGTGAGGTGCTCTGCTTGACATGAATGGGAAGCTTATTCCAGAGTATGGGCAGTCTTTGGGAGATGCACTTGTCCCTCCAGCATGTTCTGTTATTTGTGGTAATGAGGTTGTGATCTCTGGAGCGTGTGGCATGGGGGAGATTGGGATTTCTTTACGTATAGCATTTCAAGTAGGGCTGGGTCAGACATGGCTTTGTAAGTCAAGCAGAGATCACCTCTAATTAGATGATAAGAGAATAAGAACAGCTAAAGTTTCTTGAGTCTGTCCATATAAGACATGTGTTTAAAGCCTAGGATCCTTTTAGTGAGATACTTTTGTGCCCTGTCCAGCTGTTGTAAGTGTCTGGTCAGTTACATGCCAAATGGGGCATTATATTCGATGACTGTCTAATGAGGGATAAGTAGAGAGGGATGATGACCTCTTTCTTCCTGGATGTGAGACCTTTGGTTATAAGATGTGCCATGTAGAAGGACTTTCTGACAACAGTGGCAATGTGGAGGTCGAAGGTGAGGTGGCTGTCAACCTTTGGTGCCAAGATCTCTTATTGCCCCTTTAGTGTTTAGTGGGCTCCCATCAACATGGTAATTTGTGGGAACTGGGTTTTTTCCAAAGGGGATGATAATGCATTTTTTGGTGTTAAGCTTCAGTCTATGGTTCTGACACCAGTCATTGGTCTCAGAGAGGCCCTTTTGTAGGATGTCTGTATCACTTGGAGAGTTGATAATGACTCCTAGCTTGCAGTCATCAGTGAACTTGGTCAGCCAGAGTCCTTCTGTGTTGGCCTGGATTTCTGAGAAGTAGATGCCAAACAAGAGAGGGCCCAGAACCAAGCCCTGTGGGACTCCACTCGTGACTTGTCGACAGTCTGACATGGAATCCACAACTTTCATTCTGTGGGTCCCGTCAGTGTGCTAATTTGCAACCTACCTAGTGATGTAAAGATTAATGCATAGTTTGGTGAGTTTATCAATGATACCTGAGTGTAGAATGGTATCAAAGGCCTTGGCCAGGTCAAGGTAGGCTGTATGCACTGCCTTACCCTCATCCACAGCCTTGGTGACTGCCTCGAAGAAGCCAACCAAGTTCAGCAGACAGGATCTCCCCTTGACAAAGCCAAATTGTGTGGGTTCAAGAGTTTGGAGATTGCCTACATCTTTGTTAAGCAGGTCCATGATGGTGCGCTCCATAGCTTTGAATACCGGACTCATCAGACTAATGGGGCAATAGGTTCCCAGGGTCTGTAGTTGCTCTCCCTTTATGGAGCGGGATGATGGTAGCAGTGCACCATTCATTAAGGACATCACCTGAGGTAAGGCTGTGATTGAACAGGGCACACAGTTGTGGTGCCAGTTCATTTTGTAGCTCATGTAGGACACAGCCAGGGATTTTGCTAGGTCCCATGGACACTGTATTCTTGCTTTGGACAAAGCAGCTTTTACCTGTACCACAAATGGTGGGTGCCAGGCTTTCTTCTGGTATTGTGATAGGGCCCTGTGGGAGAGAGAGAGGTAAAGTTGTCACTGAATTTGTTGGCCAGTATATTGCCTATATCTGTTGGCTCAGTATAGGAGGTGCCATTCTGCAATAATTCAGAGCAAATCTGGGTATTTCCTTTGAGGTTTTTGATATAGCTATAGAAAGCTTTGTGGTTGTTTTTGGTTTCACCTGCAATTCCGCCTTCATTGCTGGCTTTAGAGGATTTCATAAGGGATCTCTGCTTTTTTATTGAGACTGATAAGGGAGGTTTTCCAGTCTTGTGACTTCATTTTTTTTCTGCAGCAGTTTCTTCCTTCTGTTGTAGAGTTTATTGATGGCTGGGGATCATTAGATTGGCTTCCTGTTTTTGGAGGAGTACGTCTTAGTTCTATTTGGTATGGCAAGATCCATGCATTTGTGCACATGCTCATTCAGTGCACTGGTGTATGATTCAGCAGTCATGTAGCTATTTTCCATTGGCATGGGTGCTAAGGAGTTAGCCACCTCTGTTTTTAGCAGCCCAAAGTCGGCTTTAGAGAAGTTTTTCAGGGTGGTCACCTTAGCAGAGGGTGTAGGCGAGATGGAAATTTCCATGGTGATCAGTTTGTGGTCAGATTTAACCAGGGAGGAATTGACTATAGGTGTGGAGCAATGGTCTCCCATGTTGTTGATAACCAGGTCGAGGATGTTGCTTCCTCTAGTGGGGGTCAGAATGAGCTGGTCCAGGGCATTGGAAAAGATAAATTCCAGAAAGCGTTGAGCCTGTGCATTGGTACTTGAATAGTTTTCCCAGTTGATGCAAGGGTACTTGAAGTCACCCAGTATGAGAGTATTGGGTTGGACCTTGATATATTCCAGGGTGCTTAGGAAGTTGGAGTGAGAGTCTAGGGACATGTTTGGGATTCTGTAGCAGGCTATGACTTGCATTGCCATCTTACCCAGTATTAGTTGTACCTGAAGTATCTCGGATGCATTCTGATGTTCTTACATTCCCCCTCCCCATGGTTGATGGTTTATTATTTATCTTTTTGAATTAGGGAGGGAGTATGGCAGTTGCAGTACTGATGAGGTAGGACTTCCCTTTAAGCAGCCTTTAAGTAGACCAGCTTAGACTGGATGTTTACTACCTATCACTTCATTCAGAAATGTCAGATAAAAAGGCAGACTTACTTTTTCACTGCGATCTCTGCTTTATCTAGTCATCAAGATTTTCTGAATCATTGACATTCTGTTTAGCCCACGCTACCTTACAGCTCAGAAAGTAGTACATCTGAGTTCCACTCTAGGGAGGATATTCATGTTTTTTCTCTCCTTTTACCCTTTTGTCTGTTTATTTGTGTATTGTTTTGTGGAAGGAATTTGTTCTAGTTCTTAATTCTGCATGTACTCCACAGTGAGCCTGAGCTGTACGTAAAAAAGGATTTTGGGGCATACCCAACCACATACAGCTATACTAAAAAACATCTACAGCTCTGTCTATCAAAAATCATTAATTATTGAAGTCTATATAAGTATTGCAGTGTTCATAAATTCAAATCTATATACAATGATTATTTTGGGGATACTAGCCACTGAACACCTCCAGATTTATTTTACTATTCTCTTTAAGTTAAGTCTATAGTTTAATGAGCAAAAGTATCATGAATTATTTATTTATCTATTTGAATTTATTTACCAGGGTAGTACACTTATCACTATAGACCATTTGCAGGTGCAGCCCAGGTAAAGAGATTCACAAAAAAGGAACACAAAACAAATTCACAAACATTGAGTATTCACAGAAGGTAAATAATCCCTTATGCAATTCATATAATATGCAAATAATATCAGTAGAAAATCAAATGTGAATTAATTTTAGTAGTAAATATGAAAGACATGCAGCAGCTGAGAACAAAGGATCAAATTAGAAGTGATGTAGGTGTGGAGGGAGTTAGGTTTTGTGTCAGTGGAAAAGCACTTGCAGTCAGATTTTGATAAAGGTGTCTATTGGGCTGAGCTCTGAAGGTGGGGAAAGAGGAGACTTCTTTATGGCAAATGGGGAGGAATTGCCAAAGTCTGAGTGCAAGAATGGTGAAGGAATGGTTGGTACAGTACAGTTTGGTGTGGGTTGTCCAGAGTGAGGGAGTTAGTTGGGTGAGGTTGTGGAGGTTGTAGAAGGTGGTTTTATTATGGAGTTTAGCTGCAAGAAGTGGAGAGGCATCTGGTTGAAGTAGTTTGAAAACAAGAGATCCTAGGAATAGTTCAACTCTGTAGGAGATTGGTAAACATTTGGCCTTGGAGAGAGTGATGCAGTGATGTTCCTGAGGGGAAGAATTGAAAATGAATCAGCAGATTTTGTTTTCAATAGACTGTAGAGTGGATAAGGTCATTTTATAGATGCTTCAGAGTTCAAAAATCCAAAACATTAAATTTTAAAATTATCAACTGAAGTAAAATTAGATTTTTTATTTCTTTTTTCATTTCTTTCTTTCTTCTTTTCAAGGAAATTGAATAGGGCTTTGTTTTGTGAACTCCATCCTCCTATTTACTATTCATAACTTTTCGGCAATAAAAGTAAATGCCCACAAAATTTCACATTTTCTGTCTTGAATTTCTGTGTTTCAGAATTATAGAATAAACTGTGTGCATACGTTTTGGACTGTTACGGCATACATTTTAGGACAGGCTATCTGCCTTTTGTCCCTTTCTTGCGAGATATGCTACAGCTTCCCCATGACTTTGAGCAACAAAACAGCAGCAACAAACAAGGAATTAAGTGAACATGTAACTCGCTCCAGTTGCTTATTTTCTGATCTTACCTGCAATGCAAAACCTATATCAAAATAGTTTTCTGGTATTTCTGTAAAGGAAAAGCAACATTTTTGATACAATGAACTTTCACAAAAGAGAATGCTGTGGAACTATATTGCTCCTATTCTTTCAATAAGGAACTTGTCCCCATAGCTCTCAACCTTCCATCTCCAAAATGAGGAACACTAACCCTCATGATGTGGAACAAATGGGCAAAATGTGGAACACTTACTAATGGCTTACTAACAACTTCAACTAGGAAGGTCATAGGATGGTTAAAATATGCTGTTTTACTTATAAAGAAGATATTTTAGTGAATTCATATGATTTATTTCTATTTACCATGGATTTCACTTTAAAAAGTCCTAACATTGAATGTGTTACAGACGCTTTCAATGTGGAACTTCGAGGAACATGAACTTTTTAAGACCCCAAATGAGGTACGTTCCTCATAATGAGGTACACTTGAGAGATATGCTTGTCCCTTCATATCTATTTAAATTATCAGCACAGGAAGTTGTACTGGGAGTCACGCATTCATTCTTAAACATTATGTCAGAATAATTCATTACCACTTTCCCACTATAAAATAATGTAAATAAATATATGGACAAATCCAGGGATTTGTTAATATCATTTACACATTGTGCAGAAGCTGACATAATTGATCTTATTAGTGTGACAAACAGCATTGCTAGTCAGATGTGCAAGAACCAATCCACATAGCATGATGAGGAGCCCCACCTAAAACTTACAATCCGGAATATGGTCACATTGTGGTATGTAAGTGCACAGCCATATGTATATGCATGATATAAACAAAAGAGTTTGCACAACAAACCAGAAAGTCAGCACTGAGGGTACATGCAAGCTACCAAATCAGATGAATATTTATGGGATACATGAACAAGGGAGATCCTAGCACCAAATGGACAATGAAGGATAATAGTGTTGTACTGTTCATTGAATAAAAGCATGGACATTTTAAATAAGTTGATTCTTGTTTAGAAACAATCGCTAAATCTTCATCATAAAGAAAATGCTGACGGGCTTTGGCACATCCCTCAAACTCCTAATGCAGGAATAATGGACACACTCATATAATTGTGTGGACAAATGCACAAACTTAGGGAAAACTTACACATGCTACTCCTAAAAGCTGGGAAAGTGGATACAATAACAGTTGTGGCAGTAGCATGCATGTTGTGAAGGGTCTGAATTGAGACACAGAAAGATCAGTTTTTAGTGAACACAATCCTCAAGGATATATCAGACAACTAACAAAGTCAGGTGAAGCACCATATACGTTACTATGATGTATAAATTGAGCAAGTTGTGAAAATCATAACAGATAAGATATATGTACATGGATAAAGTATGGCACATCATTAAACCTATTATATGATGGAACTCTTGTCAGAAATCACTTATATTGAAGACGGTTATCAGCAAGTATGTGTGATAGTAAATCACCATGTATACAACTGAGCATAACAATCCCAATGAAAGGGTTATATTCACTGAGTACATAGCACAGCATAATTGTGCAGCAAGGCAATTTGTCTAGAAGCAAGTCTTTCACATACTATGTCAGTGTATATCAGATAGGGTTAGAAAGGTTGCTTACTTAACTCACAGTCACATGACATGTATATTAGATAATGCCACCAGAAACAACTTGTACAACTGAAGTTACAAATGTTCACTATGTGTGGCAATTTTATTGAAAATGTTAAAGGATTTGATCATTGTGCAACAAAAACCAATACATGTTGCATCACAATACTCAACATACCTCACAGATAATTGAAAGAGCACATTGGGGGATTAGAGTGAAAGGTGGAAGCTGCAAGGGTTGACAACATTTTAAGTTTGTACACAGGCCTATATCACTGTTGTTGTCTGCATTGTGACTATAAATCCTATTGCCTGACAGTCAACAGATCCATGCAGCCAAAGACAAATTCTTAATAGGTATATCCAGACAATGAGAAATGAGAATTACCATTACCAGCAGAGAACTGCTTTTTGATAACAATCATGTATGGGAAGATTTAAAGATTTATTGTTAACCTGGGCTTATTTACAAGTAAGAACATCAACTAGGGGATCAGAATCAGCTGCCCAACCAAAAAACATAAAATACAATAAATCACATCTGCTGAGCAACTCATTTGGGCATGCCCCCAATTATTTTTTTGTAAAAATCATTCATATTCCTTTAGTTCAAGTTTATTATTCAAATCACCTCCTCTTATATTCTTATTAATAATAGTTAAAACCCTAAAATTAATCGATGAATGGATGAATGGATTTTACAATTGCAGGTGGATTCCTTTCCTGTGATAAATGGATTTTACAATTGCAGGTGCATTCCTTTCCTGGGATAAATCAGAGGGTTACACTTAAACCTTTTCTTAAAAGAAAAACAGATATATTTAAAATGAGATATGTAGAATACTATATCATGTGTTTACATACGAATATATATATATATATATATATATATATATATATATAGATAGATAGATATATAATATATATTATATATATATATTTGTATGTTTAATATAACGTTTATTTAATGAGTTTTAATATGTTACAAGTTAGTAATGAGATATTTTAAGATGGATTGTTAACTGTTTGTTTTTGTTGGCTGTGCTTAATAGGGTGATGTATTTAAACATACCTTAATTGACTATTTTATTCTGCACTGATGAAGGATTGTTGAACCTGAAAGCTTTGCTTTTCTTTTTTATTAAATTTTGGATAATAAATTGTCAGAAAGTGCACACTTTAAGTGACAAGTTAACTATTATGTTAGAATGCATATAGCATCCTTTAAAAGGAAATGCAACACTTGGGGGATCAAAACACTTCACCTGTGTAAATGTTATCCCTAAGTAGAATTGCACATTCCACATTTTTGAGTAAGCACATTTTGCTGGATTTGAACTCCTGCCAACCTTTCTCTACGTTCTGTGGACCTATGAACTAATGGCTTATGCCACAAAAAAGAATTATACCATAGTTGTGAGACAGCTCAGAGTTGAAGGGAGTGTGGTGGACATATGGAGGAATGGGCAGTGTGCAAGACAGACACCAGCAAGGGTTACAATTCATAAAAACTGTACTGGTAATTGAAACAAACTCTCAAGATTACATTAAACCATGGGGCCTGTTATAATAAAAATAAAATGAAAATTATCTCCTCATTCTATTATCAGTATTGCTTACTGTTACTCCCTGGAGCTAACCATATTCTCAAGAAGTGTAATATGAATGCTGCCAAAGGCAAACTTTCATCATTTTTGTAATTAAATGTGAAATGCTATTTATCATTATTTAAGTTTTCTGCATAATGCCAAGCATCACACAGATGGGAGTAATTTGTTATATTATTAAGTAGCATTATGTCCATGGATGTTAAAAGGTGGTATGTTCAATATATTACTTCACATCAATTGGCATTATGGTGGGTGAGATATTTGTGTGTAATGCTGGACTAGAGTTGAAGTGATGATGGACTAATTAACATGTCACAGTGCAACACTGTCACAGGTTTGGTAGCAAAGAGATGTAGATTGGCATGTGTCAAAAGTCATAAGTGAAGGAATTGTGTATAATGGCAGTCTCAAAGTTGCTGTTGCAGGAATTTAGCAGGAAGGTGTTTGATAATACTAACAGCTATCACAAAAAAACTTTCTGCTCCCTCAAAGTTCACAAAGCAGAGCATAACAACTACTTCCTTCACACAAAGCTCATAGGGCAATTCAATAAAATAATCAGATGTGCTGTGCATTTACAATGGCCTATGTTTCCAGCTTGGTACAAGTGTCAAAATGATGAAAATCTAGCCTAGCGCTAGCAGCCAAACAACCAACTTAAGTACAAGCATGAACCAAAATAATTTTCATTTAAAAGTGAACAAAACTATGCAGCAAATCAAGCACTGCAAAACATCCAGGACTGGTTTATTAAAAGTCTTCTGTAGATGCAGACATTTTATTCCGCTCATGAGTTAATGCATGCGCTTTGAAAAATACATATACAGGTTTTTTAGAAGTAAACATTACCTGACAGCATTAGAAAAAAAAACTTGCATCAACCTGTTTACTACCATTTCTCTTGTATGCCTCCCCCATCATGACTAACCTACATAGCAACCCCCCCCCAATGAAACTGGACAGCTGCTACAAAGGTATCTCATTGTTGAAAAGCATCAGTCAGGAGAGGGGTACAAAAAATTTCCATATCATTGGATATACCATGGAACACAGTGAAGATCATCATAAAGTGGAGAAAATATGGGACAACAATGACATTGCAAAGAACTGGACATCCCTCCAAAGTTGATGAAAAGCTGGTCAGAGAGGCTGTCAAGAGACCTACAGCAACATTGAAGGAGCTGCAGGAATTCCTCATAAGTACTGGTTGTGTACTACATGTGACAACAATCTCCCGTATTCGCCACATATCTGGCCTATTGGGTTGGGTTGCAAGATGAAGCCTTTTCTTACACAGAAAAAATTTGCAAAAACAACAAAGTCTCCCAAGAGCATGTGGGAAAATGGGTTATGGTCTGATGAGGCCAAGGTTGAACTTTTTAGCCACAATTCCAAAAAGGTACGTTTGGCATAAAAACACTTCATATCACCAAAAGAACACCATCCCCACGGTGGTGGCAGTATCATGCTTTGGGGTTGCTTTTCTTCAGCTGGAACTGGGGCTTTACTCAAGGTGGAGAGAATTATGAACAGTTCCAAATACCAGTCACTTTTGGCCCAAAACCTTCAGGCATCTGCTAGAAAGCTGAAGATAAAGAGGAATTTCACCTTTCAACGTGACAATAACCCCAAGCATATATCCAAAAAACAAAATAATAGCTTCACCAGAAGAAAATTAAAGTTTTGGAATGGCCCAGCCAGAGTCCAGACCTAAATCCAATAAAAAATCTGTGGGGTGACCTGAAGAGGGCTGTGTACAAGAGATGCCTTCGCAATCTGACAGATTTGGAGCACTTTTACAAGGAAGAGTGGGTAAATATTGCTAAGTCAAGATGCGCCATGCTGATAGACTCCTACCCAAGATGACTGAATGATGTAATTTAATCAAAACGTGCTTCAACAAAGTACTAGTTTAAGGGTGTGCACACTTACGCAACCAGCTTATTGAATGTTTTTTTTTTTTTATATCCCCCCCCCCCTAGAGATTTGTTTTGCAATTGAATTGCACAGGTTATAGGTCACATTAAAAGTGGGAAAGTTTTGAAATTATATCAGAAAAATTTGGCATTTTAAACAGGGGTGTGTAAACTTTTTATATTCACTGTATTTTGCATCTGTTAAACATGCAAAGTCAAATACTGTAATTAGATATGCAAACACATTGTCTGGCAAGCTGCAAAGACTACCATACATCTTTATAAAACTGAAACAGCATTAGGAGTAGAGAACATAAATGCTAATCCAACCAATGAGCCAACTAGTCAGAATTCAAAAGCAGAGGAGGTACTCAATTTTTGAAGTTTGGTCAGCAAACATTACTATCAAAATAAGGCATATTTTACAGCAAATTATCATATTCTGTCAACAAGCTGGCAACATAATCTGTATGCTCCTAACACACTGCATCCAAGTAAAAAAAATAATTTCACTGCTCTCAACAAGTAATGCTATCAAGTCTGACTTGCAAGCTCTTGTGCATGCCCTTCGTAGTGGTAGTATGAGGGAGCATTATTTGAGTTTTGGTTTGACCAAGCTTACATAGACATTTTGTTAAGACCACTACGCTATTAGACCATAAAACCACTACATAGTCTGAATTTTATAAAATATGGGGTTGGGAATCTACTCTAAAGTTTGAGGTGTATAAATGCTTTACTGCATCATAACACTTGAGTCACTTCAATTTTTAAATCAGTCCTGTTAAAAACTAGTAGAGCCGACTTGTCAGCAGCAATATGGTTTAACTTCCATCACTATTAACTAATAATGTTAAAACCAGATGGCACAGATGAGTACTGAATCCCACCACTGCCAACCATTTGAGAAGAAAGGAACAAGGTGGCATCAGAGGGGTGGTCTGTTGAGTCGCACCACTGATACCTAAAAATGATAAAACTACACACAACTCTGGATTCAATAAAAAAAAAATGGCCCCATGAAAATAAGCAAATATTCACTGGGCCTCCAACATCCACATCCAGACTAGACTGGACACAGTCCACTTGCAGTGTTAAATCCTTGGAATAGCATCATACACCCCTTTATTACCACTCTCTCAGTGAACTGCAGCATTTCCCTCTGCTCCTTATCCAAGACAAAAGCCTTGGAAACAAGCATTTCCCCACAGCCTTCTTCCTGGAACAGTAGTACTGCCACAGCTCTAGATGTGGCCAGAAAATAATCAGCTATGGGATAGTCTTGATTTAGCCAAATAAATATAAATATATACATTAAATATGCATTCAGTGGTAGCAGACTCAAGTAATTTTGCTAACTGGAGACAAAAACTACAGCCTGCTAGCCTGTGATGGTAAATAAGGACAACCTTCCAGTAATAAATAGTAATAAGACATACATAATAATGTATTCACGAAGTGCTTGTGGCTGGTTTTTAAGACAAACATTGAGGATACATATTAAATACAGAGATGAATGAGAAAGTACACAAGGAATATTAAAACAGTTAAAAGAATACTTAATCTGATCTAAACTAGCTTAAGTCTCTTAGAATCATTGAACCCAATTATTCTGTTATACAACTTAATTAAAACAGGCAGAAGCAAATCATAGCACTGACATTAATATTCCGAAGACTCTTCCATTATGAAAAGACTAAAACCAGCCTTAAATATTTTTACACATCAAGTCACTCTCTTCTGAAAGCCCATAATCTTATTATTTCATTTTTTAGAAAAAAAAATACATCTTATTTTAGTTACTAGTTTTCCCATAGCAAAAATAACCAAGCCAGTTTTTCAATAAGCAATGGATACGATTCAAAAGCAAAAGCTTAAATTATGTCAGCAAAATAATCAAGATCTTGCATACATTTTAATCATTATCTCTAGGTCCAATATTAAGCATCCTTCAGTCAACTATAATTATATAGCTTAGCTTACCTTTTACTGCTGTAGAATAGATGTTGTAGTAGTCTTTTTGTAAAAAAAATAATAAATCCACTTTCTTCGCCGCGATCTCACTCCTTCCTTCACCGCAAATGAAAAAAAACGACCGAACGGTGTTTTAAGATCGCATACCAGCGGAAAGACGCTGGTATGAAAAAACGTGGAAAAAAGAAAGTTGGTGCATGCGCAGAACAGCAGAAGTATGCAGATGTGTAAACAGATGGAAAAAAAGTTAAATTTCAATTAAATTTAAATTTAAGGGTCGCGGGCCGCATGGAAGAGCTCTGAGGGCCGCATGCGGCCCACGGGCCGCGGGTTGGACACTCCTGATTTAAAGGTTTGTTGTTAACCTGGGCTTATTTACAAGTAAGAACATCAACTAGGGGATCAGAATCAGCTGCCCAACCAAAAAACATAAAATACAATAAATCACATCTGCTGAGCAACTCATTTGGGCATGCCCCCAATTATTTTTTTGTAAAAATCATTCATATTCCTTTAGTTCAAGTTTATTATTCAAATCACCTCCTCTTATATTCTTATTAATAATAGTTAAAACCCTAAAATTAATCGATGAATGGATGAATGGATTTTACAATTGCAGGTGGATTCCTTTCCTGTGATAAATGGATTTTACAATTGCAGGTGCATTCCTTTCCTGGGATAAATCAGAGGGTTACACTTAAACCTTTTCTTAAAAGAAAAACAGATATATTTAAAATGAGATATGTAGAATACTATATCATGTGTTTACATACGAATATATATATATATATATATATATATATATATATATATATATAATATATATTATATATATATATTTGTATGTTTAATATAACGTTTATTTAATGAGTTTTAATATGTTACAAGTTAGTAATGAGATATTTTAAGATGGATTGTTAACTGTTTGTTTTTGTTGGCTGTGCTTAATAGGGTGATGTATTTAAACATACCTTAACTGACTGTTTTATTCTGCACTGATGAAGGATTGTTGAACCTGAAAGCTTTGCTTTTCTTTTTTATTAAATTTTGGATAATAGGTTGCTGTAGTTGTTTTTTGTCGTGTTTTACAGTGAAAATTGTATCATAATTGTCAGAAAGTGCACACTTTAAGTGGCAAGTTAACTATTATGTTAGAATGCATATAGCATCCTTTAAAAGGAAATGCAACACTTGGGGGATCAAAGCACTTCACCTGTGTAAATGTTATCCCTAAGTAGAATTGCACATTCCACATTTTTTGAGTAAGCACATTTTGCTGGATTTGAACTCCTGCCAACCTTTCTCTACATTCTGTGGACCTATGAACTAATGGCTTATGCCACAAAAAGAATTATACCATAGTTATGAGACAGCTCAGAGTTGAAGGGAGTGTGGTGGACATATGGAGGAATGGGCAGTGTGCAAGACAGACACCAGCAAGGGTTACAATTCACAAAAACTGTACTGGTAATTGAAACAAACTCTCAAGATTACATTAAACCATGGGGCATGTTATAATAAAAATAAAATGAAAATTATCTCCTCATTCTATTATCAGTATTGCTTACTGTTACTCCCTGGAGCTAACCATATTCTCAAGAAGTGTAATATGAATGCTGCCAAAGGCAAACTTTCATCATTTTTGTAATTAAATGTGAAATGCTATTTATCATTATTTAAGTTTTCTGCATAATGCCAAGCATCACACAGATGGGAGTAATTTGTTATATTATTAAGTAGCATTATGTCCATGGATGTTAAGTGGTATGTTCATTACTTCACATCAATTGGCATTATGGTGGGTGAGATATTTGTGTGTAATGCTGGACAAGAGTTGAAGTGATGATGGACTAATTAACATGTCACAGTGCAACACTGTCACAGGTTTTGTAGCAAAGTGATGTAGATTGGCATGTGTCAAAAGTCATAAGTGAAGGAATTGTGAATAATGGCAGTCACAAAGTTGCTGTTGCAGGAATTTAGCAGGAAGGTGTTTGATAATACTAACAGCTATCACAGAGGGGAGTGCCACCCAAGCATTCTTGAATGTTAATCTCCAGATCATTGCATCATGCGTTATCACAAGTAGTCCTTGTGTTTATGTGTGCATCAGTGAAATCTTGTTGTTATGTGCATGCAATGTGCAAGGTAATAACAAGACATGCACACAATTGATATTACTGTTGTTCACTATAGGCGCAGCTGGTTCAGCTATCACATTGTGCCTGTCGCACAAATCTGCACCCCAAACAGCAAAAAAAAAAAACATAATAATAATAATAATAAATAAAAGGGATCTTCAATTTAAGAGCAAAATAAATTTGTGATTAGGTCCTGGGACTCCTTTAAAGGCAGGAGCTAATCAAGACCCCTTTCTGCACCGTTCATCTGACCCACCTTCCTGACATTGTAGTTTAAAAAAAAACTTTTTTTCCTTAAACTATAGTAAGCAGTTGCTACAGTTTATACCAAAGTAAGTTTTAGTATATATATATATATATATATATATATATATATATATATATATATATATATATATATATATATATATATATATATATATAAAACTTTTTTGTTTTAAACTGTTGCAAATTGCTTGTAGTATGCATTTGCTACAGTTTAGACTACAAAGAGAGCAGTGCAGCACTCAGATTTGACAACAAATGTAACACCAGCTGTTAAAGAGGGATGAGAATCAATTGGAAGGCTGTTTGTGCAGTTGCGCCCATTCACCTCACCCTAACTATACTATTGCTCATGAATTCCTCTCTGCAGATATGTGTCTAATTGTATAAGGTAAACAGAACACACTGTAACACTGGGAAGGAAGATGCAAGAAAATTCCACCCTTAGTTGCATACAGTAATGTACCCTGAGAACTGGAATAGACTCTGCACATCAAGTATACAATAAGCCAATGAAGCAAATACAAGTAACAGAGGCCATTGACATTACTTTGTTGTCAGTCAGCATCAGTTACTGAAGCACAAAACTGTCCATCTTATTTGGACAAATGATGGTAGTGTTAGCATGTACATAATTATTTTTTGCCACAAGATGAAAAGTAGCTATAGGCTGTGCTGCTTGATGCCCAGCATCATGTAAGTGCTGAGTACAGAAATAGAGATTCCTGTTTCCAGGCTATTTCTAGCTGTGTCTGTGGTGTGTGAATCTAAATTTTGACCCAATTAAAGGAGTAAAATGGGGTTGATAGGACAGTGATGAAAATGAGGTGCAAGCACACTCTCCTCCACCTGCTCTGTCAACCTTTGTTGGGTGACATAATCACCACTTCCACTGGAACTACACCTGATGGGTACCTCAGGGCAGAGCAGGTAGTGCTGGTGCTGTGTTGGCAACACTGATAGGTTTTGGCACCAACATTCTGGGTGGTTGTGCTGTCAGTGTTGGTGGCGTTGCAGCTACCTGTGGAAGGATGGTGGTCCTAGCCACTGTGGCCAGTTTAGCTCCCTGTGCTGGTGGTCATGATGCCATAATGCAGTAGTAATGATTGCACAAGTGTAATGAAAGGTAAATAAATAAATAAATAAATAAATAAACACTCTATATATGATAGTATGAAAGAGGGGAGAGACACAAAGAAAAAAAGTGATAAATATCTGTAATGTTACTTTGCCACTGTAAGTGTATATTCCACATACATTTTTAATCACCCTATAGCCAGATATGAATGTGTGAGACCATACGTTGTTGGTACAATAATGTTGTCATATTCGTGGCTCTCACAATTGTTAACATTCTACAAAAAGTGTATTTTAAAACTGTTTTCTGGAGAACATCTCATAAAAATGTATAGTATTCTACATAATGATTACAACCAGTAAGTACTGATGCATAAAAGGTCTGTCCAGTTTACAAATGCAGAATATGCATAATGCATACTTATGTAGTTGTCTGGCAACCACATATGGCCTGATGTCCACAAAACCGATAATTTAACTTATCAGTAAAATCATTGCTATTATGGAATGGAACGGAGTTATACCTGAGCCTATACTTACACCGAGCCTCTCTGAAGCATCACAGTCTCTCCTGATGCACCTCCCAGTTTTCTTCAATTTTAGTAGGGTCTACAAATACAGAAATAAAAAGCAGCGATGAAGTCTACAGTATACTTACATAAATGAGGTGGTTTGTGGTACCTATAATGATCCTCACATTGTCTAAGAAGGTCATGTTTTTGCCTTTTTAAGTCACTGTAATGATGTGATACTATTCACCCATGTGTGGGATGTCAGTGTCTCAGATAATGGCCTTGGTTAAACTATTCCAAGCTTCAGCCTTGTACTTAGTTAACACGGAGTTCTACAAACATTTTACACTCCTTCTCATATCACCTATGTGATCTAAATGGAGCACTACACACACCATCATCTATTATGTCTTCCCCTTCAAAGAGCTCAGGAAATATGTCATGTAATTGACTCCCAAATCTTATCCTGTATGCACTAGCCTGTGCACAGTGACAGACACCATGACCAAATGCATTTGCCAAGAGAATGCACAGAAATGGGTTAGAATTAAATGTATGTGTTATTTCTTCCAATGTCCACTTTAGGCGAGAAACTTGGAAGTAACACTTGGCCATGTGTGCTAAAATATACATATATATATATATATATATATATATATATATATATATATATATATATATGAATCTTACACAAATGCACTGTATAAGCACATACACGAGTGAATGGATTGTGCCATCCCCAACAGAACCAAGACACTATCCTCCAAAAAAGAAAGCCAATCTGGTGGTCCCCTGCCATAAACAAACTCTACAACAGAAGGAAGAAGCTGTTGCAAAAAAGAGTAAAATCCCAAGATTGGAGGAACTCCCTGGTCAGCCTCAGCAAAAAGCTGAGATCCCTCATAAAATCCTCCAAAGCCAGTTATGAAAATAAAATCATCACTGATTCCAAAGACAACCACAAACCATTCTACAGCTATGTCAAGAATCTCAATGGCAACACTCCGATCTTCTCTAAGCTACAGCACAATGGCACTAAATATACAGAACCAACTGATATTATCAACATCCTGGCAGATAGGCTGAGTGCCAACTTTACCTCCCTCTCACCCTTCAAAGGGCCCATCTTCACACCGGAAGAATGCAAAGCCCCTGTAATCACGGATGAACAAGTAAAGACCGCAATCTCCAAAGCCAATAACACAGCATCCATGGGACCAGACAATATCCCAGGCTGTGTACTGCATGAACTACAGAACGAACTAGCACCCCACCTAAGTACCATGTTCAGTCATAGCCTCACCTCAGGCTATGTGCCTACTGAAGGGCTCACAGCAATGGTTATCCCACTCCACAAAGGGGGGTGCCACCATGGACTACAGAAACTACTGCCCCATTAGCCTGATGAGCCTGGTCTGCAAGGTCATGGAATGTATCATCTTGGAGCTTATAAACAAAGACATAGGTAACCTCCAAACCCTGGACCCCACTCAGTTTGGGTTTGTAAAAGGTAGATAATGTCTAATAAACCTGATTGACTTCTTTGAAGCAGTCACTACAGTTGTAGAGAAGGGTAAGGTAGTGAACGCAGCCTATCTTGACCTCGCCAAGGCTTTTGATACCATCCCCCACTCTGGAATTATAGATAAACTCACTAGACTGGGCATAAATCCCTATGTCACAAGATGGGTGGCTAACTGACTCACTGACAGAACCTACACAGTAAAAGTAACCGACTCCAAGTCAGATTTCAGACCAGTGATGAGTGGAGTACCACAGAATTCAGTTCTGGGTCCTCTCCTGTTTGGCATCTACTTCTCTGAAGTGCAGGCCAACAGAGAAGGTCTTTGGCTAACAAAGTTTGCAGATGTCTGCAAACTGGGAGCCATAACAGAATGTAGACATTCTACAAAAGGCCTTGGTGTCAAAGTCATGGCCTCAAGCTCAATGCCAAGAAGTGCGTTGTCATTTCCTTTGGGAAAAATCTCAGTAGCCATGAACTACCATATAGACGGTAGCTCACTGAACACTGAAAGTGTGATGAGACCTCAGGACACAGCTGGACAGTAGTCTCTCTTTTGATAACCACATCACCACAGTAGTCAAGAACTCCTTCTATGGGGCACACCTCATCACAAAAGGGTTCTCCTCTAGAATAAAGGAGGTCATTGTTCCTCTCTACTCATCCCTCATCAGACCCATTATAGAGTACAATTCCCCGTTTGGCATGTATCTCACAAGACACCTACAACAATTGGAAAGGCCACAGAAATGCCTCACTAAGAGGATTACCAGCTTGAAACAGATGCCATATGCAGACCGTCTCAAAAAACTCCAGCTCTACTCCATCGCATATCGCCTACTCAGAGGCGATCTCTGTTTAACATACAAAGCTATGTCAAAGCCAGAGCATTTGGACATGTTACACTTAAAGAAATCCCAATCTCTCCGAACTACACTCTCCAGGGACCTAAACCTTGTCACCATAATAAAGAGAACATGCTGGAGGGATAGATTCCTGTCCCAGAGACTTCCCACACTCTGGAACAAACTACCTATTCATGTCAAGCAAAGCTCCTCATTGGCCCTCTTTAAGAAAAATCTTAACAACTGGATGGGAAATAGAAAATTCATCCTGGGGATCACATCTGCAGCACTGCTTGACAGGGGCACAGGAAAATAATTTTCTTGGGTGGTGAAAGCCAGGGAACCTTTTTGGCTAGGCTTATATAGACCCCAGGGCTGATAGCCTAGTACCTACCTATGAACCTATATATATGGGTCTACTTCAAATAATCGAACATCCAAATGCTCGACTTTCTTATGGTTTCAACCATATGATCGAACATTTGAATGTTTGAAAATGTGAAACAAAAAATGAAATAAACAAAAATAAAAAAAAACTAAACAGTGCTAGCAGGGGGGAAAGCCCCCCTGCACCCCCCACACCCCCCTGCTACATTGCAGAAAAGGGAAATCTTCCTGTTCCATGGTCTATTGAGATTTCCCATTCAGACCAGTCAAGCTTTTAAAAGTTCAATCATATGGTATTGACCGTATGAAATTCAAGCTTTTAAAAGTTCTACCATCTGAAGGGGACCCATATAAATATATATATATATATATATATATATATATATATATATATATATATATATATATATAAATATATATATATATATATATGCTTCAGAACTACTCCAGCTTATGATGGTTACTGTTGATACTTCAGTGAAATTTCAAGTGACATTGTTTCACCTTGAGGTATGTGCAAAGAATGGTTTGTAGCATTCATAACATTCACACTCTAACATACAAATATGTAATCACCTGCATGACACTGTTGTTCCTCTGTGTTGTCCGTATGCACATTTTGCTTCAGTATTACAAGATGCATTGATATCACATAAAAAATAGAAATGTTTCAGTCATTGCACCTTGGAATAGACCCCATGACAAAATGATACATGAAATTCTAAACATTATCAAACAACAGGCAGTGTGCATACATGTTTTGGAAGGTGTTTTGCTAAGTTATTCACATTCAACTACCTTAGTGCATTGCTGGTCATGGCTTCTCATTTATTTGCTCATGTATCATTTATTCCACACCATGCAGACAGACGTGTGCTATCATTAATATTACCAAAGTAATCACTCCAGTTAAAACACAGATAACATTATCAGGGTTCAGAGCCAGATCATGGTGAAATGGGGCCCTAGGTAGGATAAAGGACCAGGGCCCCCCACTTCTGCAACAATTCCAGTGTTCCATTACTTGTCTCTCTCCCACCCACCTACAATGAACACTGTTCGAGTGTGCACACTATTTTCTTCTTTACTTTTTAAATTACTGTGCATTTAATTTAAAGCTTATACTTTATTTATTCTTTCTTGAAGAGGTTAGTCCTACAAGGCTAGTAGACTCATTTCAAGTGTGACTAGAGATAATATATATTCTACTACAGTAGATTTGGCCAGGACATGAGGAAACTTGCCCTACACTTTTCAGCAGGTGTCATGGGTTCTTTTACATCCACTTGAGCTACTATAAACTCAGAAAAAATGGAGCCTTTATTTCAAATCTCACCTGAATGGCAACATACTCAGGAGTGCAGCATCCACCTTATGCGACATTGCAGAGTCAGCAATCTGTCTACCTTGTGTGGGAATAGAACTCTCATTTCTCTTCACCAAAGGCAAGTGTGCTACCTCCTGTGCTGCTGACATTACTTTAAAAGTTTATTGCACATTCACTGATGGGCATTTGTCAAACAAAACAATCGCACATTGAAAACACGCAGCATGAGAATCAGTAAACGTCTCTTCACTTGAAGCTCGCATTCGTTGATAATGCAGTGAAACTGACACTTCATGGAAATATACCTGGCCAATGTCTGATTATTTGTACATTGTTCCCTGACTGTTTTCAGACCATGGACCCCTGCATGCATTTGTATGACCATGCAAAGTACACATGTTCTTTGATTCACCTGCCTGATCATTTTTAATTTATTTATTGTTTAATACAGCAACAGTTCTTGTTTAAAACAATAACATTTGTTAGAATGCATTTTAATTTTTTTGTTTTTACTATTTCTTCCAGTAAGAAGTGAAACAAATGTATGAGCCAGTATGTACCCATTTCAGAACATTTCAATCAACTGTAATCATTGACATGTATCATTAGGTCTTGCTGTTGTGTAGAGAATTATGGCTCTTGCCTCATATAGCCAAGTTACAGAGTTTGAGCTTGATCCAGGTAATTAATTAACTAAACTGCACAGTGTAATGTGGGCATTTCACGCACACACACACACACACACACACACACACACACACACACACACACACACACTCTGATTAATTGGGTGTTTCTAAGTCAATCAATAAATATACACACTGGAAAGAAACGTTCTGCAGTTCCATAAACACATATATGGTGGAACCTGCAAGGAAAGGAAAACTCTGCATTCATGGTTCTGTTTTGGTTAATTCCATAATGCTGGCAATGAGAAGTGCTATAACCAAGCAACAAATCCATACCAGAAAAGTAATCAGATATAATGTGTATGTTTTTTCATGTAGTTTGTCTCTCATGTGTGTTCCATTTCATAAAATCTCATGTGTGTTTGCTCCATCTCAGTGGCTGGATTGTCTTAAAGCAGCAGGTACACATGTAGGAAAACATGGGCTAAAATGTTATAAAGCATCGTGTGTGTGTGTGTGTGTGTGTGTGTGTGTGTGTGTGTGTGTGTGTGTGTGTGTGTGTGTGTGTGTGTGTGCATGTGTGTGCAGGAAAGCTTGGGATGGAACATCTTAAAGCAGCAGGTACGCAGGAAAACTTGAAATAATAACTTTTTTTAAATTAAATTAATATTGTGCTCTCCCCAACAGCAGTGGTCTCTAGGCAGCTGTCTAGGGTCACCTAGTGCTGGATCTGGCTCTGCCAGGGTTATCATTCACAGTAAATACATAAAATGATTTCAATATTAGTATTTTTATAAATTACATGTGTCAGTAGAAGTTGTACGGTACATTAAAATTATAAAAAAATCACATGTATTATGACACTTATAAATTATAGAAATATAATATCTGGTATGTAGATTCAAACCCTGAACATATTGCATTATTGTTTAGTACATGCCTATAGTACCATCCTGGCAGTTATAGATCCTTATCTGCATTTAGTGGTGGGGTCTAAGTCTTTGAGCATGTTGAATACATTTTTGAGTTTTTGTCATAAGATGGAAGGTCTCATTCCCTAAAGAGCTTAGATGACCAGTAGTGATGTACAATGTGTCATGTCATACAAGAGATGAAGCAAAAAAAAAAAAAAAAAACTTATTGACAAAATTCACTGAAATGATTTCTCAACTTTGTGGGCTTCTGCAATTAAAATGTGTATGGTAATGACCACTTAGACAACACTTAGACAAGATTTGAACACTCCACCTATGGCTTTCCAAAGAAACATTGTTATCAGTAATATTTATGCCAGATAAACAGTCAAAGAAAGCAAAAGTAGAAAGTCAAACTTTCATATTTCTGAAATAAGTGGTTAGGTTACACTATAACCATGGTATCCAACTTTTTTTATTTACACAGTACAATTGTGTGACCCAGATTATTGAAGTTATGAAAATGATAAAGAGTGTGAGGCTAGAAACAACTTCTTGCAAGGCAGAGTTACTTGATAACATTGTTATGCATTACTTTGTTCTAGGAATAACTTAAAGGTTGGAAAAACTATCAAAACTTGTTTTTATATTATATGTATGCTTTAGGTTTCAGCCACATTCTTAGCCATCTTCAACCAATGTCAAGAGATGTTTGCATAGCTACTTCACATAAACTTTAGAATATGTTGACAAACACATGCATCAAGGTTCGGTCCTACTTCGGTGCGAAAATAATTTAAATCTATGTGTAAGCCTTACTTGACTGACATACGCACATATGCACACATGCTCTCAAAGTGTCGATCTCATTAACATGGATCCTTGACACATCATCAACTCACCAATACTGCTAATGAGGCACACGTGCAAGGAATTAGTTAGGCAAAAGCCTTGATTCCTGGTCTAGTACTGCTCAGGTACAACAGGTCAGGTGATGCACAACATCATTGTGTAGGAACCAGCACCATGTTTATCTACACAACACATTATACAAACAGAGTGATTTGCAGTGTATAATGAGGCGAGAACTCATTAACATATTCCAAGTCCAGGGGAATTTATATACACCTTATAAGCATAAAGTGGGCTATGGAGCAACTGTCATTGCCAGGGAAGATTGATGTATTTCTCAAATGCTGCTGAACAAAGTACTTTCAACATTTTTGCTATTAGGATGCATAGGAGGATAGTGTTTGACATATTTCAAGCTATCTATTATTATTCCATATAACTGCTCATTTTTTGTCTGTTGATAAATATTTGTGTTGAGTGGTGTCCAACCGCAGCATTTCAATAAAACTGGCTCAAGTAATCTGAAGTGTAATTCATAGGGGGTTGACGGTACACACACATTCATGCGTACAGAAATCTTTAGTATTATTGTCACATGTGAAGAGATTAGACTGCAATTCCAATTGAGTGAGTTCTGTAGAATTTCTTTTATCACTCCATATTGTTTCTCTGCTTATGATAGTTTCCAGCTTTGTAGTTATAAATTTAATGCATCTGGTATTGTTTGTTGTCTTCTGTAGTTTATTTTTTTTATGAGGGGGGGGCATATGGAATATTAC
This sequence comes from Protopterus annectens, assembly GCF_019279795.1. Taxonomy (NCBI): domain Eukaryota; kingdom Metazoa; phylum Chordata; order Ceratodontiformes; family Protopteridae; genus Protopterus; species Protopterus annectens. The sequence continues at coordinate 956,946,792 of NC_056731.1, forward strand.
AGTGCTGGTTGTATTTGTATACTTTACACACATTTAATATAATGTTTTGGAACTTGCAGTGTTGTTTAGACCAGTGGTTCTTAACTTTTGTGAGGCTGGGGCCCAGTGAATTCTTTTTTTATAAGACGAGGGCCCGGTCCCAACAAATTTATTCATAAATACCTTTCCAAAGCAGAAGAATGTCAAATTGTCAGCAAAACACTTATCACATACACATGTCAAATATTTATATATGCAGAGTATCTAATTAAATAAAGATAAATGTATGAATCTCTCAATTCTAAACACTAGTTCCAACAGTAACTAACATTTTGAATGTAAAAATGCAGCACTTTTAACAGTTTAATACAGCAATTATAAGTTCTTGAAAAGGTTAAACTTAGTTTCTTTTATTTCAATTCAGTTTTTGAAGGTTTTAGTTAAGCTAATGAGATGTTTGTTGTTGTTTTCTTTCAATTAGCTTATTAATTCTGGGATGAATTGAAGTGATATCCAAATGAAGACAGTCAGAAACTTGCAGGCAGTTCCTTTGTTTTGTTTTAAGCACAGTCATGGCAGAAAATGTGGTTTCACAACGATATATGGTGGAAAAACAAAGGCAAAATCTCATTGCTATTTCAAATAAATTTGGATAATCATTTTTCTTTCTTATCCAGAATTTTAAATTGCTCATAGAATTAAAAGTACTTTCCAGTCCTTTGTCTGATGATAATTCAATAAGTTGAAGAGTTTCTTCATGGGAAAGGGCTGTCTCTGTGCTCAACAAAAGGGTTCACAATACATCCACATATCTTGCCTTCAGGGATCCTCATGTAGGATAATACTTTTCAAATAACAACAACATCTTCAAGTGAGCTGCAATAATATCTGAAACTGAATTCTGTGAATAAAAAACATCTGCTTCCATAATATAACCTGAGTACGACTGAAACATTTCATTGTTCCCTTCTGCAATCATATTATGTCAGAGCTTGAGTTTCTTTTTGAATGATTTGATTTTGTTCCAAGCATTAAATATTGTTGTATCTGGACCTTGAAGTTTTAAATTCAACTTGTTTATGTAAGAAAATATGTCAATGAGATATGCCAGCATGGCTACTCATTTATTATCCTGGAAATAATGGGACAGATCACTTTTCTTATCAATTAGAAACAGCTCAACTTCCTTTCAGAGTTCATATAACCTCTTGAGAACTTTACCTTGAGACAGCCAACAAACTTCTGAATGGAAAAGATTTTAATGATCAGATTCCATTTCATGACACAATTCTTTTAACAGTCTTTTGTTTAAAGCACTGTTTATATATATATAATTTTAAGGGAATGAGACAAGACTTTATTCAGCTCAGATATCATTTTTGGAGGCCAGATTTTACCTATGAATGTAGCAATGTGCTGACAATACATTATTACCTGCCATATCCTTAATTTTAGTGACTGCACCTGAATTTTTACCTATTAGACAGGCAGCACCATCAGTACAAACTCCAACACAATTTTTCCATTCCAGACCTCTCTTTTCAAAGAAACCATTTAAGATTTTGAAAATGTCACTGCTGTTAGTATAAGTAGGTAATTCAGAAACATTTAAAATGTCTTCCTTCATGTCCCTTTCATCATGGTCAATACCTCATATATATGTAAGTAAAATGCTGTTGTTCTGATTATCTGTAGATTCATCCAGTTGTAATGCAAACAAGTTCAACTTTTTATTTTTTTCACTGAGTTGCATTTCTGTATCTTTTGCCGTATCAGATATCTGCCTTTCATCTGTATCATTCAACAATGGGATGTCTTTCATTTTACTTGCTGCAGACTGGCCTAATACTTCATTACAGGCTATAATCAAAGAAGGCTTAATGAGATCTTTGCCAATGGAATACAGTTTTTTACATTTAGATATCTGTAATGATATTAAATAGGATGCCATCAGAAGTAAATTGTCAGTGGTTGAAGCTTGGGAAATAATTTTCTTTTCTATTTTAAGTGCAACTCTTTTACGCATAAAGAATTCCAGGGGGTTGTTGATGAGATTAGAATGTTTTGTGCTGAGATGACCCATTATTCCCAATGGCTTCATAGCTTCATTTCCAAGAGTGGTATCACAAATGGCACATTGAGGTCATGGCAATTGGTCAGTGTCAGATCATTGTATGAAACTAAATTTTAAATAGCTGTCCATGTACTTATGAGTGAATGCAGACTTTTTCTTGCGTGTGCTGCTAGTTTCCCCCTCCTTTTGTACATCCTGAAGATTGCTCTGTAGGATTGAGGTGGATGAATCAGTATTTTTTGCATCAAAAGCACCTTCAATATGACATTTTTTAACACCAAAATTAAACAAAGTTGCTTGTCTCTTTGTCATATTAAAATGTAAATCTGTAGGCCTGTTTCATAAAAAAAAAAATCACGGCACTCGAAATAAGCACTAATACATTGGGGTAACTAGCTAACCACAGAATGATTATAGCTGTTTCTGAAAACTACTACCCTTATCTGCCACTTCCCGCACTTGGCTGAAACATGCTGAAGGTCTGCTCATGAGATTTCATAAAACAAAACCACACAGTTATAGCAAGTAGAGGGGGCACGCCCACTGGAATCTATACACAAAGCACAATGCAGCAGCATGCAAATGGCGACCAAGGTATCATATGAAGCAAGTAATACATACAGTGAATTTGAAATGCAATACAAAAACTAACGTATGCATAATAAAGTGCACCCCCCCCACGACCATGTCTTGCTACTTATGGCCTTAAATAGGTAAAGATTAGTGCACCAGCAAGTTAGTTCCTTACTGTTTGACTTCTGTCTGCATATATTTCACAATCAATAGTTCATAAACAGTACTAAAATCTAGTAATCTTCTAATTTATAAAAGCAGTCTTTAAAATCTGTCCTATTTTTTTGTGGCTCTGTCCAAATTTATTGTACCAGAGGTGCACAGGTAATGGCCGAAAAGTATGCAAACCTCTTGATGCTGCTGTTGCTGCCAGGGATCTCTCTCACTGTTCATGCTCTGTCTGTCTCACACACACACACACACACACACACACACACACACACACACACACACACACACACACACACACACACACACTTTTTCATTCATACATACATTCACTCACAAATCGCTCTCACTGTCTTCATATCTCTCTCTGCCATGCACCCACTTTCTCCTTCATACATGCATTCATTCATACATCGCTCTCTCTCTCTCTCTTCCGATCTCTCTCTCACACACCCACTTTCGCATTCATACACACATTCACTCACACATCACTTTCACTCTCTTCTGATCTCTCTCTCACACACCCACTTTCTCATTCATACACACATTCACTCACACATCACTCTCACTCTCTTCCAATCTCTCTCTCTCTCACACACACCTACTTTCTCATTCATACATGCATTAACTCATACATCACTCTCACTCTCTTCCAATCTCTCTCTCTCTCTGTCACACCCACACACACACACACACACACACACACACACACACACACACACACACACACACACACACACACACAATCTCTTATTCTCTGAAACTGTAGGTTTTGAGGGAAACAATGGCTGCAGCAGGCCCAGGAGTAATTCGAAGCAAGCTGTTTAACAGTGATGTTTCCACTAAAGTGAACCAACAGTGAATAAACATTGGACTTAAAACACTTTAAGATCCTCAGTGAAGCCACAGACTTGGGTCTCTGCTGTGGTAAAGTATGCAACCCTAACCCATTTGTTAAAATCCATGCATGTTTTGGTGTGCCTAACAAACTCAATGAGTATGCACCCTTTAAAGATTTTCAGAAGAAAGAAAGCAACAAGATACTTTCCTCCTACTGAGAGCTTACAAACATGTAATACAGAATGCATGATAGATTTTGGTTTAACTTCTGTTTTGTAATATAAAATGGCTACAGTCTAAACGCAGCCTTCAATTCGCCAGACATCATGACTTCTCTACACCAGTGTTTCTCAAACATTCACAGCCTGGTCTAACTGATGCCAGGGCCCAGTACTGGGACGCTCCCTGGCAGTTGAGAAACACTCGTTTAGACTGTTGTTTTTACTATGCTTATCAATGACTACATATTAATATATTTAGTTCCATAAGTATAAAATTATGAAATATTGTGTGCCTTAAGTTGTGTTATGACATATATTTTTCTTCCATCACAAAAGGGATATGGCTCCCAAATCCAAAAGTAAGTCAGGCTAATCCTCAAAGAAACTACTTGCTTAGATTCTAACTAACATATATCAACTTGGGAGCCAGGAGCTGTGCAAACAACTTCAGTTTATTAATAGGTTAAGTGCTTTCATCCAAATTGATAGACTTCATAAGAAGAAAAAGTAAAATCAATCTCCAGCCCTTAATATAAAAGCACCATACCAATCAAAATCAAGTTCTCACATCACTTCAGAAAAAAAGAAACCTGAAATGTTGGATAATACATTATTGAATACTAAAACACAACTTCTAGCATGATACGAAAATGCTTATTACATCAATAATGTTAAAATAAAAAATGGTTAAGGTACAGAAGAACCAAGTCCAACATACAGGTAAAAATTGGATTTAAGCTTTAGAACACTAGAAATTGACACCATATCATTAAGACCACTACCTACTGTGACATTTAAAAAAAATGTTGCCACTTTTGGCCTTTTAGTTCCAGCAATTCATTTAAAGCCCCCCCATAGTTGATGAAAACATACCCCGGGATTCATGAAAGGTAGAACTCCATGCAGGATCAGTGTAGTAGCTCCTGCATGGAGTTTGGCCACCGAGCAATTCAGCAAACAGCTGATCTGACATGCATGAGCCTGTCTACACTGTTCCTGCATGGAAGACAATGAGGCATGCTAATCACTTCAATTGCTGATGAAAACTATGTGAATGAGGTGAATTAGCGATTCAGGAAGCTGCCAGGTCTCCGTGCAGGAACAGTGTCAGTGCTGAAATGTGTTCAGTTACTAAATGAACACATTTCTGCAAAAAAGAAAATGGAGGCATGACAGCACAAATAAAAGCATGTATTCACATCTGTAGGCATGCCAATGCAAAATATATGGCCATTGGCATGAATAAATGTTTAATTGTTTTATAAAATAACTTTTTTGTGGCCAATCTTGGCTGTTTAAGCATAGCGCAGCAGCGCGCAAACACGATGTGCCAAAAAAAAATGTGAAAACCTAAGTTTAAAGAAAATCTGCATTTTGCCATTATAGTCTATGGCATGCAGAATCAAAACAATACCAGGTGACAGTGGTTGTCAAGGAGAAAGGCTCTGTGTCAGTGCAGTATCTATGGGCTAAGGCAGTGGGGTATGCAAATGAGGGGAAATTTACTGAATCACAAAATATTCTTAAGTCCAAAACCTGCACCTAACTGTGTAGGTGCTAGAACAGGATTGTGTAGGCAGGAGGAGCAAGTAACATGAAAAGGGGATGTGTCATGCTTGCTGTAAGCAAATTGGCGCTCTGTTGCTGAGGTTTGTGCTTAGCTAAGCACAAATAAGTGAGAGGGTATGCCTGCAGCTGAAATGTCTTACACCATGAAATGAAGAGTGTGTTCACATCCAGGGAGGGACATTTCTGCTACAATGTATTTAACTTAGCTAAACGGGTTTGTGCGGCATGCACTGGGACTTAAAAAAAAAAAAACAGGAAATGGCAGCACTGTGTGTATATGTAAGCAAGGGGGTGTGTCCGAGGCTGTATAGCATTGTTTACCATGTCTAAACGGGTTTGCACATCGCGGGATTTAAACCACAAAAATTTTAAAAAAATACAGGAAATGGCAAGTGGCATAAGAAAAAAAGGGAAATAGCAGAATAGAGCACTCAAATACAAGTAATAGAGCTGGCATGTGGAATGTATCATACTCAGCCAATCACACAGGCAGCATCTGCAGCCCGCCATTATAAATTATGCAAACGCCTTTCAGTCTGTTTTTTCCCACAAACTCTACACCACCAGTATACACAGATGGGGATATTTTACCTGACAAAACTAACAAAATGTTAGGGGCTGCTGTAACTCTCATACATCAGTATGTGCAAGAGGCTGAGGGTGGTGAAGAGGACAATGCTGACAACTGCCCCAGACTTATGAGGAAGAGGAGAAGAGTATTTAGGCCGAGGGTAACTTACCAGGGGCTACATGATCTGGAGATAGTAGAGTGCTACAGGGTGGACAGGGACATATTGCAGCAAACTGTGGGAACTGTGCTGGCCTCACCTCACACCCAGAACAAACAGAAGGGAACCCATCCCAGTGGATACCAAGGTATGTGTAGCTCTAACAGTACTAGCTACAGGTACTTTCCAAAGACCAACTGGGGATATCATGAGGGTCTCACAGGCATTTGTGTCCAGGATACTCCACCAGTTCCTGGATGCTATATGACCACATGCCGAGGTGCACATTAAATTCTCCACCACCCATGAGGAGACGACCCACAATATGCATCTCTTCCACCATGTAGTAGACTACCCAGAAGCACTGGGTGCCATAGACTCTATGCACATCCACATCTAAGCACAACCTGGTGACCGGGGTAGGGTCTACATAAACTGCAAGGGGTTCCACTCCATCAACTGCCAGGTCATATGCAATGCCCAGGGCATTATCATGAATGTGTGTGCTGGCTGCCCTGGAAGCTATCACGACTCCCACCACTAGCATTCCTCACAGCTGTATAAGTGGTTTGCCGGGAGGGGACATTCCATATAGCCATTTAGTAGGGGATGCTGGCTATGCACTGGAGCCGTGGATGATGACACCCATCAGAAATGCACACACACCCACACAAGAATGCCGTAATGAGGCACATCTACAAACCAGGATCATTACAGAGCATGTGTTTGGGATGCTCAAGTCACAGTTCCACTGTCTTGACATATCTGGTGGAGCTTTGCAGTATTATCCAGCCATATGTGCACACATGGGCATAGTATGTGCCATGGTACACAATATGATCCTGTTGAAAGATCTGCAGCAGGAACAAAATGGAGAAGGGCCAAACAGCCCCCCACCATTGCCAAGGCATCCACAGGCACGGAGTGACTCAGAGGAGGAACATCCTGAGCCTGCCCTTGTAAGCAGATGGAGGCATGTGCAGTATGCCCTGTCCTTGGCAAAGAGGCTATGCATAGCACATATACTGACACTGTAGAGCCCCAGTGACTAATCTCTCTATCTGTCTGACTTGCACACACAGTAAAATGTATGCCAAAGATCACACCACCTATACCTGACCGTGTATAGGCAGTGTCCTGTGTGCATCCGACATAGTCAGCCCATAGGCACCACCCCCACAACAGCTGCAAGCCCAAGGTAAGCCAGTCTCTGTAACAAATTAAAATAAGGGGGTGGAATATTTTGATAGAATATGTATGGTATTGATCAAGCATGTAAGGGAATGGGGTGGCTAAGTGGGATAGCAGCAGACAACTGACAGCTCTGTGGGACAGCAGGTTTTATATCCCCAGTACTGCCCTATGCACACCATGCAGTACTAAACTAGTCAACAATTACCACTGCAGTATATGTGGCGAGTCAAATAACTGGGGGGTCATAGGTCACATGCATGGATGTCAAAGTGCGGGTCCCATACCCACCATCAACCCCACACAGCTATTCAGCTGTAGAAAACCATAGAGAAATAGCTGGCAAAGACCCCCAAATGGCGACATCTATGAAATCCCCACCCAAAGACTTTTACACAGTGATATCACAGCAGGTCTGGCAGTGACAGTATGGCTTTGAAAGGTAAGAAGTCTAAAACTACAAATGTCTATGCCAGAACAATCTGACCCATGGTTGATACTGTTATGCCTGTCATCTGAAAGATAGGGCACACCACTACGCTATATAGGACCAGAATGTTAAGCAAATAGCACAATCAATGCAGATGTGTATCATGTACAGTCGTGTCACCCTTCCAATAGTCCCGTAGAAATCCAGTAACATGTTCCTAGGCTTAAGCTGCATCCAGCTGTCACCCAGACTGATGGCGCATTAGTAACAGAAAGCAATTTTCAGTAACATCCACAGTCAACTTACTCGTTCTATCCCGGGGCATCTCCTGTCGGCAGCCTGGAAAGATATTATCATCAGAATGCACTATCCTGCTACAGATGGCCTGCATCTGTCACACCTGGCCTACAGGCCTCTGACAAATGCCTATGCCTCACCCACAGTGCCCTTTAGGGAGTGTCATGGGTTCCATAACACCAACATAACACAGTCCACAAAATGCAAACAAAGGCCATGCTGACAACTGCTAGGAGCAAACCTGCCAGCCTCAGGGAGCTAGAAATTGGGACAAAGTCATGAATAATGGGGTGATGAAGGTCCAAAGAGAAGGACACCTGTGAAATACTGCTCTAGTAATGTTGTAAAGTTGATGGAATGATTTGTAGTAGCATGGAATGTCTGATGGGTACGAAGTCTGAAACTGCAATGTCAACTGTCAGTAATACCTGACTTCAACCCTGAGTGACTTGCAAAGCACTTTTGCAGGAAATCCACACTTTTTTTCATAACCAAGATATATTAGTCATGGATGTGGACATTCTCTGATACTCTGTACAGTCGACAGGCAGGGCTAGGAGTTTAAACATGAGAATGCACTCACTGCAGAAAGGCTTAACCCTGGAAGATGGTGACATGTTTGCACCCACAGAACCCTGGGCCACAGCCATGGGGAGTAACACACCCCTCATTGATCACTCATCCTATGCAACATCCTAACCCCAACATGTTGCCATCCAATCAAAATGAGGTGGGCCATACATATATGTGTGACAAATACACACCTCCAGGCTGGTCAAACAGTCTGACACACAAAAGACCCTCTAAGTGCAGTCAACCATTGAGGAGAGCCCAGTGGAAAGTACTGGTAGCTATAGGCAAACATATCTGCCCAGGACACACACGCCCCACATATCCTATCCTCTACAACTCTATATGGATTCTGCCTGTCACCCTGATCCTGTCTGACGTATGTTACTCAACCGTGGACTGAAAATCAGACTAGGCCAGGACATAAATGCACAGAGATTTCACCATTGTAATATATCACCAAGGTGCTGGACCATTTCCACAGCACCAACAGTCAATTGCTTGTAGGCACACCCTTCAACAGGCTGGATAGTTCAAGAATGCATAGCATTTGTCCCATAAACCTTGTGTGTGCATCATCAATCCTGTATTCCTCTGGGAAATCACTGTTATGATCTAACGAGGTATGTCACCAGGTACTGAAACAGTACATGACAGTGTCAAATGGCATATATGACAGATGTCTGTTAAAACCATCCCTGTAACCCTTGTAACCCATACATTACTGAGAGAAATTGTCAGAATCATTGAATGGCTCATTGTCCCCACATTTTGATAGGCTATCTCCAGATATCCTGCACCAACAGGTTGAGAGGTATGGCTGTAGTGCAAAACAAACTGAACTGAAGTACAACAGTCCCTGGAATGGAGTCCCACATGTACTATAGAAGGACACACTGGGCATGCTCATACACTTAGAGAAATGTCAGTAGGATCTAGGAATGAACAGGCCTTCCCCACCCAGTGCACTTTCCATTGCCCCACCTTAGCAGTCCTGAAGATGTCTGTCACCATAGAAGTCACTTTTGTTAAGCCTAGCTCCATAAGCTCTGTGGCTCTGTGGCATGTTCAATAACTGCATAACACTATAGTACAAATAGCTAGTTAGGAAGGAGTTCTAATGTCAGTCCTGGCAAATGTAGACGTGTGTGTGTGTGTGTGTGTGTGTGTGTGTGTGTGTGTGTGTGTGTGTGTGTGTGTGTGTGTGTGTGTGTGTGTGTGTGTATTCACAGCTAAAAGCTTCTGGGACTATTCTAAGCCAGTACAGTTCCCCTTTCCCAACTTTAGCAGTCCTGCAGATATAAATCATCTTAGAAATTCCTTCCATCAGGCCTCAGCCCCAACTTAAACTCTGTGGCACATACGATAACTTAATAACATGATAGTAAAAATAACTAGTTAGGTACTAATCTCAGTCCTAGCAAATGTAAAAGTGTGTGTGTATGTTCACAACTAAAAGCTTTTGGGTCCATTCAAATCCAGGACACCTCCTATTCCCCACTTTACCAGTCCGGTAGATACCAGTCCATCTTAGAAGTGCCTGGTAGGAGTTCTAATTTCAGTCCTGGCAAATTTAAAAGTGTGTGTGTGTGTGTGTGTGTGTGTGTGTGTGTGTGTGTGTGTGTGTGTGTGTCTGTGTGTGTTCACAACTAAAAGCTTTTGGGTGGGTCCATTCAAACCCAGTACACCTCTCCTTTCCCTACTTTAGCAGTCCTGCAGATATCAATCATCTTAGAAGTGCTTTCCATCAAGCTTCAACCCCATAAGCTCTGTGGTGCATGTGTTAACTGCATAACATGACAGTACAAATAACTAGACAGAAGCTTTAATCTCAGTCCTGGCAAATGTAGAAGTGTGTGTGTGTGTGTGTGTGTGTGTGTGTGTGTGTGTGTGTGTGTGTGTGTGTGTGTGTGTGTGTGTGTGTATTGTGTTCACAGCTAAAAGCTTCTGGGTCCATTCAAAGCCAGTACTCTTTCCCTTTCCCAGCTTTAGCAATCCTGCAGATATAAATTATCTTAGAAGTGCCTTCCATCAGGCTTCAGCTCCATAAGCTCTGTGACACATGCCATATCTGCATAACATAATAGTACAAAAAACTAGCTAGGTAGGAGTTCTACTCTCAGTCCTGGCAAATGTTAAAGTGTGTTTGCATGTGTTCACAGCTAAAAGCTTTTGTGTTTATTCAAACCCAGTACACCTCCCCTTTCCCTACATTAGCAGTCCTGCAGATATCAGTCATTTTAGAAGTGCTTTCCATTAAGCTTCAACCCCATAAGCTCTGTGGTGCATGTGATAACTGCATAGCATGATAGTACAAATAACTAGTTAGGTAGGAGTTCTAATCTCAGTCCTGGCAAATATGAAAGATTGTGTGTGTGTTCATAACTAAAAGCTTTTGTGTCCATTCAAACCCAGTACACCTCCCCTTTCCCTACTTTAGCAGTCCTGCACATATCAGTCATCGTAGATGTTCCTTCTGTCAAGCCTCAGCCCCATAAGCTCTCTGGCATGTGCGATAACTACATAACATGATAGTACAAATAACTAGTTAGGTATGAGTTCTAATCTCAGTCCTCACAAATATAGATGTGTGTGTGTGTGTGTGTGTGTGTGTGTGTGTGTGTGTGTGTGTGTGTGTGTGTGTGTGTGTGTGTGTGTGTGTGTGTATGAGACAGTTATGTGTGCAAGACTGAGTGAGTTGTGTGTTTCTTTATGGCTGATACAGTTTTATGCCATTCCCACCCATGACACTTCTCAGTGCTTCACCTTATCAGTCCAGAAGATGTCAGTCCCTTATCAGCAACCTTGGCCAGATGTCAGCCCTGTAAACTCAGCAGTATATGGGATAAATGTTTAACACTATAGTACAAATGACTAGTTTTGCAGGGGTTCTACTGTTGAATCTGGCAAATGTGCAAGTAACTGTGTTTGTAAGTAGAAGTGTTTTGAAATGTTTCCACCCACTGCCCTTCTTTATCAGTCCTGCTGATGTCATTCCCCATATCAGCACCTTTGGCCAATTCTCAGACCAGTAAGCTCTGTAGTGCATGTGGTAACTGTGTAACACTATGGTACAAACCACAAGTTAGTGAGAGGTTCTACTCTCACATCTGGCAAGTGTGTATATGCATGTGTGTCCATTTGTAGGAAAAGGTATTTTGATAGGTTAAATACCCACTACACTACTTTATCAGTCCTGCTGATATCATTTCTTTTATAGGTTAACAGGTGTGTAGTAGGCAATGGCCCAGGAGCCTTAACAAGCCTAGCACATAGAAGGACCCTGCCATTGTGCCATCAAATGTTACGTCCCAGTGCCTGTATCAAGTATGGCCACTACAGTGATCCTCGGGTTGAACTGTCTATTACCCATCCATTGATTAAGATTTCTCTGGAACAGGGTCAGCTAGGTGTTCTGCATGACATGTTTGGGAAATGTATTCCAGGACATGTGCAGCCTCTTGGTGAGGGATCTGTCCCACCAGCATGTTGTGGTAATTGTGGTACTGAGATTGAGGTCTCTACAGTGTGTGGTGTGGATGGATTTATATGCAGCATTTCTAAACCAGCTGGTGGTCAGCCATGGATGTGTAAGTCAAGCACAGATAGCTGCTGATTAGGTGATATGACATAGAGAATAGCTTGGGTCTGCTGAGTCTGTCTGTGTAGGATGTGTGTTTAATGCCTAGGAACCCATTTGTGAGGTGCTTCTGTGCCTTCTCCAGCTGTAGCAGGTGCCTAGTGCAGTACATGACAAATGGGCCATAATACTTGGGGAGTGGTCTCATGAGGGAATAGTAGACAGAGATCATTACCTCTGTCTTCCTGGATGCAAAACCCTTGGTATTGCAATGTGCCATATAGAATGACTTCATGACCACAGTGGCAATGTGATGTTTGAAGAAGAAGTTGCTGTCAACCTGTGTCTCCAGATCTCTTATAATGCCTACATTCATTGGGCTCCCATTTATGTGGAACTTACTGGGAACTGAGTGTTTTACCAAAGGGGATGATGATGCATTTTGTGGTGTTAAGCTTCTGGCCATGTTGTCCATACCACTCATGGGTCTCAGTGAGGCCTTTCTGTAGGATTGTGAACAACACACTCAAAGAACAGCAGGACAAAGCAATAAAATTAAATATGACAGTCCTGTCCACTCCACAAAGAATAGATTAACTATGTTCTAGCACCTCGGCATTCACTGCCTTCAATGGAATAAATTATCATACTAAATACACCCTATATATACAGTCAATTACATCAATAAATCAATTAAGTACATCAGTTCATTAAATGAGTACTTTCCAATTACAAAAGGCATTCAATACATCTGGATTTAAAGTTTCAAACTTTAAAATAAGTAGGGCTTCTTTATATAGAAGCCTCTCTTTAAAATCCAAATAATCACTTTTATCAAATTTATCTAAAAATAATGCCCTGCAAACCACTGGGGTCACCATTATGACATTTTAAAAAAATGTTGAGCTACAGGGCTTTCAAGTTTGCATTTCTTTATGTAATATTGCCTTTCTGTAGGATGTCTGCATCATTTGTGGAGTTCATGATATCTCCCAGCTTGCAGTCCTCTGTGAACTTGGTCAGCCAGAGTTCCTCTGTCTTGGGCTGGACTCCTGAGAAGTAGATGCTGGACAGGACACTATCCAGTACTGATCCCTGTGGGACCCCATTGTGACTGCTTGCCAATCTGGCTTGAAGTTTGTCACTGTCACACTGTGTGTTCTATAAACCATTTTGCAAACCACCCACTGATATAGGGGTTGATGTCTAGTTTGTTGGATATACCAATAATCCCTGACTGAGGAATTGTATCAGAAGCCTTGGCCAGATTGAGGTAGGCTGTATGCAGTGCCTTACTGTCATACACAGACCTGGTGACTCACTCAAAGATGTCAACCAGGTTGAGCAGGCATGATTTGCCATTAACAAAGCCAAACTATGTAGGTTCCAGAGTTAGGAGATCACCCATACCTTGGTCAATCAGGGCCCTGATTATGCATCCATACACATACATAGTAGACTTGTCAGGCTAAGGCCCAATAATCCCCAGGGTCTGTAGATGCTACCCCTTTATGGAGAGGGATGAGTGTAGCAGTGTGCCATTTTGGAAGGACAAAGCCTGAGGTGAGGTTGTGACTGACCTGGGCACTCAGATGTGGTGCCAGGTCTCCTTGTATGTCATGTAGAACACAGCCATGGATATGTTGTGGTCCCATGGAAGCTGTATCCTTGCCTATGGACAATGCAGGTTTAACCTGGCCTGCTGTAATACTGGGTGCCTGGCATTCATCTGTCATTGTGATTGTCCCCTTGGGGGGAGAGAGGGGCAAAGCTGGCATTTACTGTGCTGACAAGACTGTGGCCAATATCTGTTGTGTCAGGATAGGAATCAACATTGTTCAGTAACTCACATCACTTGTGGTTATTGCTGTGGAGGTTGTTGATATAAATATCAAAGGCTTTTGTGATTGTTGTCAGTGTCTGCTGCAAATCTGCCTTCATAGCTGCCTATAGGTGATTCCATGAGGGATCCCAAGTTGTGTTTGAGGCTAATAAGGGGGTTCACCAGTCTTGGGACACCACCATTTTCTGCAGTACTGTCCTCCTTCTGTTGTACACTTTAGTAATGCCAGAGGACTATCACAATGGCTTCCAGTGTTTGGAGGACAGTGTCTGTGTTCTGTTGGCTATGGCTAGTACCATGCATCCATGTACATGTTTGTGCAGTGCATATGTATATGATGCGAAAGTCATGCAGCTATTTCACATTGGCATGTGTGCAATGAAGTCATCCACCCCTGTTTTTATGACTGCAATGTAGCATTGCAGAGGTTTTGCAAGGCGGTTACCTTTGTGCAGAGTGTGGGTGAAATGTTGGGCTCCATGTTGATTACATCATGTTTGGATCTTACCAGGTAGAGATTGACAACTGTGGTCGAGCAAAAGTCTCATATGTAAGTAATCAATAAAGGTCAAGGTTGTCACATCCTCTACTAGGGGTCAGTATTTGCCAGTCCAGGCCATTGGGACTGATGAATTCCATGAAGCATTAGGCCAGTGTGCTGGTTCTTGACTACTTTCTCCAGGTGATGGAGGGATAGTTGAAGTCTCCTACTATGTCAGTCTTGGGTTGGACCTTCATATATGCCAGGGTGTTGAGGAATGTGAATTGACAGTCTAGGGACATAGCTGGGGACTGATAGCAGGCTACGGTGTGGATTGTACTATTCCCCAAAGTCACTTTTACTGGAAATACCTCCAATGCATTATACTGGGATACTAGTCTGGAGCTGTGCATATCCATTATGGATATGGAGACAACACCACCTGTGGAGGTGTGGTCCATGTTTTGGTGCTGACAGCTGTGGAATGCGTCATAGCCTGTTAGTGCAAGGATGCTGTCTGTTGCTGTGAACCACCTCTCTGTTACAACACAACTGTCAATGTCCTCCATTCTGAGGAGTGCTTTGAGTGACTGCATCTTGACCGTTAGATGCCTACTGTTGAGTAGCATGACCCTCAGATTGCATACATGTCTAGTTGTAATTGTGGTAATTTGATTTGGAACACTGCCTAATAAGGCACTATAGGGGTGGCAAGACACTTACCCTGTACCTGGAAACCCAGAGCTGACAGATTTCGGACATCTCTGGCAAGGCATTGAGGTCTGTCAATCATGTTATCCCAAGCAGATAGATACTGTATCCCCTGAGAATGACGCACAACATGTAAGCCAGTGTTGCAGTCAGTTATCTGTTGATAGTACTGCAGCGTCAGTCTGGGTGATGGCACTATACTGCCCAGGGCTACTGCACACCTGCTTGGACCACATAATCTGAGTGTTCAACAATGCCTCTTGTCATGTAGACCAGGGAGGTGTGTCTCAGGTCATTCACACCCACATGGATGATGACAGAGTGATACTTGTAGCTATTGTGGAGTGGCCTGACTGGGTCTGTCATGTGTTGGATGCGGACACATGATAGACTGTTGGCTGTTACCTCCTCCATAATCAACATAGTGAGTGAGACATCTGTGTGCCACAGTAGTGAGTCACCCATGTTCACTGTATTGTGCAAGGTGGTCAGCCTTAGGAGCTTAGGTTGAGGGCACACTGTGTAGGTGACATATGTGCCCTTTGAAATGTGCTATGTCATGGTGTTTGAGTGTATGTCTGTCTTGCTGGTCTGTGCTGATTGTGTATATGTCCATTGAGTGCCTCTGTGAAGGTGGGTGTGTGGATTTTTAATTTCAGAGCTGTCACAGTGGGTGTTGTGGCAAGCTATGTGGTCCACATGGTGTGGTGCAGGTGTTGATCTTATCCTCTTGACCAGCTAGTCCAGTCTTTGCTGGAGAGTGCATATTTTTACATTTGGTGATATAGGACTAACTCCCAGTGGGTTGTCTGTGTACATGAGGCAGTTGCAACAGTGTCTCAGAATGCTCAAGTGCACCAGGTTAATGGATGAAAGCACAGAAAACTGCACTTCATTTATGCCAGGAGGGGTGGTCATAAGTAGCAAGCACTGGGGCTAATTCTGTGATGAATGAGTACTGCTGATGGCTCCCAGGTGTGATAGTGTATTGATACAATAACCTGTTGAAGTGCAAAGCTATAATTCTATTTGAAATGCAAGACAGAATGAACTAGCAAGATGTATGGTGGAAACTGAAGGCAGTCTTCCTGCCACCTGTGACACATTACCTCAGCTGTGCAGTTATCAGCACCTTTGGGCAGTTGCAAATCCAGTAAGCTTTGTAATGCGTACAGTAACTATGTAACACTATAGTAGACATAACTAGGTAGGTAGGAGTTCTCATCCCATTACTGGCAACTGTGTGTGTGTGTGTGTGTGTGTGTGTGTGTGTGTGTGTGTGTGTGTGTGTGTGTATGGGTGTGTGTGTGTGAGTGTGTGTGTTTGCGTGTGAGAGAATCATGTAGTGTGTAGGTTATATCATTTTTGACTTGTGTACCACCCTTTACACTTCCCCTCATTTCAATTTAGAAGTACTGTTGATGTCATTCACCTTAGAAGTACCTTTGGACTAGGTGAAATTGTATGAGCTCTGTGGTGCATCTGATAACTGTGTAACACTATAGTAGAAATAGCTACATAGGCAGGAGTTCTGATCCCAATACTTTCAACTGTCTGTGTGTGAATCGGTTACTGTGTGTCTTATACCATTTTGATTTGTGTTCCACCCATTATACTTCCCCCACTGTACTTTACTACTGCTGTTGTTGTCATTCACCTTAGAAGTACCTTTGGAGTGTGTAAGCTGCATGGTGCATCCACAAACTGCATAATGCCATAATGCAAATAACTAGATAGGCAGGAGTTCTAACCTCAATGCAGTCAGGTGTGTGTGTGTTTGTGTGAGAATCATGTACTGTGAAGGGTATACCATTCTGAGTTGTGTAACACCATACTCATCCAAATTTAGTAGTCCTGTTGATGTCATTCATCTTACAAATACCTTTGGATGAGGTGAAATTGTGTAAGCTCTGTGGCACACCTGGTAACTGCATAACACTATAATGGACATAAATAGATAGATAGGCGTTCTATTCTGAATAATGGTGTGTGTGTGGGGATCATATCTTGTGCGGCTGATGCCATTTTGATGTGTGTACCATACATGGCAGTTGACCACCTCCTGATGCCGTTACTTTATATATTGTAATAATGGCATCTGCCTCACATGCAGCATGTGAAACCATTGTACAGGCCATACCAGCCCTCTGCACAGATGTGTCTGGAACATCTAGATGTTTGGAACCTATTAGTGCTCTGTCTGCCTTAACAATGCCCATGTATGTGATATAGTTGTGAAGTAGGCCACAGTGCATGTACTGACACATATGACAGCATCAGGTATCATACCTGACTGAAACAGCATACTGATACGTCTGCTACCCTCACACTTGTCCAGGCTTGTAGGTGCAATACATGAGTCCAGATGTTTGGTTTTACAAGTGAATTCTTCATGTCATGGGTCACATTTAAGGTTGGGAAAGGTGTGGACTGACATATTGTAGTCTCAGTCAGTATCTTCAGAAACAAATGGCATATTAACAGGTGTGTATATACATTTTATATCCACTGTATAGCAACAATGCTTCACACATGTCCCTACCGTAGTCTGTTTGTCTAACACATTTTGCTGTTGTCTGTTCAGACGTCTTGCACTGACAAGTTGTGAAGTATGATACAGGATTGTTGCATTCTCTTCAGATAGGCCCCTGTGATGACCACTGTGATGCAATGCAATTAAATCCACCAGAACTTAACTTGCACATAAAGAAATATGGCTATTAGTCATAGTTGTGTGCATGGCAACTTGCATAGCCCTCCACATGCCTGGGGTGTTGCCAAAGCACAACAGAACAATTCCATACTCACCAGGTTGCTTTCCCATATGCAGACCAGAGTGACCTATGCAGTTGTGGGAGAGAGGTATTATCAGCAGAGTCACATGCGCCCTTGGAAAAGGATGGATGCAGCATGTCTGCACATCTACAGTACAACACCCAATACTACATAATTTGCTGTCCTTCACCATAGATTTGCACTTCTGCATTAGAATTTCTCAACCACAACTGCAATCAGATCTGGCACATGCATGTAGATACTGTACAGATACAAGTATGTCTTATACAGTAGTCTACTAATCCCACTGGGACCTTACCTGCACACTCCTTGTCCATTGTGTGTGTGCCACCCACCTCCAGTAAGTGGGGCTTTGTACCTTTGGTGTTGTACTGTGATGGGTGGCAAAAGCTTGGCAAGAAGCTCCTCATTTGGTGTCAGTGGAGGCTGCATGGCTGGGCTCCCACCTGTGGTTGTGGGGTCCCAGATGGCAGCAGCCCTTTGCCAGGCATGACATATGAGGTTGGTGGCATTATGCCACACCTGCTCATATGTATGCGTGTGCAGGCCCACCTAATTTACCCTGTGGACAGGGTCATCCCACAGGGTGGTCCTCTCCCACAGATGTTGCTGGCTTCGGCAAAACGGTACTGTGTGGTTCTGTATTATGGCTTCCATTATCAGGTTGCATTCTGCTGGTGAATAGGTCTCCCACCATTGATGTGACATTGCATCTGGTAGACAATAATAGGAAAACACATGACAGGACCCCATATATTTGGCAACAGTATCTCCAGTACCTGCACATGTACCTTGAATACCAGTAGCCAACACTCACAACCATACCAGTAGCCACAACTCACAACCACAGCTTACCCCTGTAATCTGTCAGCATAGTATCAGCTTGCATTGCACTCCTGGTCCTGATGAGTCATATTGCCTGCAGTGAGGGCAAGTTGTTAGCATAATCTGTCATTCCTCATTCAGGTCTGTGTAAATGGATGACATTAGACATCTTCCATGCAGATGTGTGGATGGTGCTGTGGCTTGGTGTGACTACAGTGTGTAAAGCAGCTGGGAGCACATGCCTGAGTTCATGTAGGATGCAGACAGAGATGATATGATATCTCATGGATACTTACATTTGTTGCAATTCAGTAGGCAATATGTACCTGCTCACTAGTGATAAGGGGGGTGTAGGTGCAGTACATATCCACCTATAGTGATGCTGAGCCAGTGTGGGATGTTTGCCCTAACCCTATCTGCATCAGGTTGTCTGTAGCTATATTGTGTATGTGATCTGATCGGCCACCATTACAGGTTGTGTTGTTACATTGCCTCCGAGCTTGCAGACATATGGGAAGATGGCCTTGTGATTGTCCTTGGTGGATGTCTCCAATTTGTACTCATAGTTGGCCTTACAGTAATCCACCTGTGACCCTATTTGCCTGTTCTGACAATGGCTGGCTTGATGCCAGGTCAGTTCCTGCCCCAACTTTGCCCTGTGTAGCCACTATAGGAACCAAGTCTGTGGTTTGTGTAATTCTGCTGTCCAGCAAAGGGGATTACTCTACATTGGTGGATATGACAAGTAAGGTATTGCTGAGTCCCTACAGCCATGTATGTATTCAAGTGGGCATGGCCACAAAGTCATAACATAGTTGGATACCTCTCCAATTTAGTCATGATAATCATGCTTACTGTACTAACCATGGCTGTGTCAGGGTAATGCAACAACCAGTAGCTGTAGAAATGTTACTCTTTTGGGTGCACAGTAACTAAGATTAAACATGTGTACAACATGTACAGCTGTTTTAACTGACATTTTGCATCCCATGTCTGTTTTTATGAGATGGACACATACACCTACTCATACTGACATGTACATAGCTAATACCTTACATACATGTCTGTTCTATGTCAGTATGGCACACTAAATTCACACTCTTGCTGTGCAGTCATCCTTCTCAACCTGTTACACCAGGACATCTGTAGGATGCCATGCATATATGGGTGCAATGGGGCAAAATCAGTGACAGTGTCAATATTGCTGTAACATACTCAATTCATTCAATAACACAGTAGCCTTTGCACTGACAGGCATCCTCTGGAGGATGCCCAACAGTCATAAAGTAGGAAGAGAAGGGAATGGCAAGGAGGGTGGTATTGAGGGTAAGAATTGTTAATGTTGGCAGTATGAGTGGTATAGGGAACAGGCTAGCTGATATGATGGTCAGGGGATGATTGATATATTGTGTGTGTGCAAGAGACCACATGGAAGGGTATCATGGCTTGGTGTATGGTAGGCAGATCACAATTGTGCTATCAAGGTGTGGACTGAAGGTGAAAGGGAGTAGGGCTTCTGCTGAAGGAACAGTATGCCAAGAGTGTTTTTGGAGGATGACATAAGTGTCTGATAGAGTGATGTTTCTGAAGCTGTAAGCTGATGGTGTATTGATGACTGTTGTTAGTGCATATGCTATGCAAGTTGGTCGTGCGATGGATGAGAAAGAGAAATGTGATGTAAGTTAGATGATGTGTTGATGACTGTACTCAAGGGTGACAGACTGGTCATTGCAACATATGTCAATGGGCATGCTGGTGAAGGGAACAGAGGGGATGGGGAATTGATGGGTATGTATGGTGTTAAAAGGAGTGGAGATGGTGAGATGGTAGTGGAGTTTGCTAAAAGGATGGACATGGCTTTGGTGAAAATGCACTATAACATAAGGGATGAGCATAGGGTGACACACAAGAGTGGAGTAAGATGCACACAGGTGGAATATATCCAATGTAGGAGGGCAAGTTTGAAGGAGATTGAAGACTGTAAAGTGTTGAAAGGGAAAAGTGTATTTAGGCAGCAGAGCATGTTGGTATGTGAGATAATATTGGTGATCAAGATGAGGAGGAATGTGGGAGCAGCACCAAGGATCAAATGGTGTGAATTGGAAAAGTGTGCTTGTGAGGTGGAGTTCAGGGAAGAGTTGAGACAGGCACTGTGTGGCAGTTTCAATCTAACACATATCTGGTTAAGTACAGTAGAGCTGGTAAGGAAGACAGCTAGGCAGGTGCTTGGGGTGACGTGGATGGAGGAAGCAGTACAAGGACACCTATTGGTGGACTAATGAAGTACTAGACAGTATACAGAGACAGATGGGGAAAAAGGAGTGGGATTGTCAGAGAGATAAGGAAAGTAGGCAGGAGTATGAGGAGATGATGTTCATGGCAAAGAGAGAGGTGGCAAAGGCTGAGGAATGGCATATGAAGAGTTCTATGACAGGTTGGACACTAAGGAGGGATGGCAGGAATTGTACCAATTGGCTGGACAGATGCACTGAGCTAGGAAAGATCTGCAACAGATAAGGGTTATAATGGATAATGAGGTATATGTACTTACACGTGAGGAGAGTGTGTTGAGGACATGGACAGTGTACTTTGAGAGGGTGATGAATGAAGAGAATGAGACAGAGAAGGTTGGTTGGTGTGGGTATGGTGAATCAGGAAGTACAATGGCTTAACAAGGAGGATGTAAGGATAGCTATGGAGAGGATGAATACTGGCAATCCTGTTGGTCCACATTACATACCTGTGGAAGCATGGGGATGTTTAGGTGAAATGGCAGTGGTGTGTTAGCCAGACTGTTTACTGATATCTTGGGAAGTGTGAGGTTGCATGAGGAGTGGAGAGAAAGTGCTTGGGTACGGTGTTAAGAATGAGGGTGATGTGCAGAGCTGTGATAACTACAGCAGGATAACAGTGACCAGTCACAGCATGACATTATGAGTAAGAGTAGTGAAAGCTAGATTACGCAGGGAGGTGAGGACTACTGGTCAACAGTATGGTTTCATGCATGGAAAGGACACTACCCATGTGATGTTTGCTCTGAGACTGTTACTGGTTGAATACAGGGAAGGTCAGTAGTTGATCTGTGTCTCTCTAAACCTACAGAAAGCATGTGACAGGGTGCCTATTCAGAAGTTGTGGTATTGTATGATGAAGGCATGAGTGGACGAGATATATGTAAGAGTGGTACAGGATATGAACAAGGGTGGTGTGACAGCATTGAGGTTTGGATTGGGATTGATGGATGTGTTTAAGGTGGAAATGGAATGACATCAGGGATCAGCTGTGAGCCCTTTCTGATCTGCAATGGTGATGGACAGTTTGACAGACAATATCATACAGGAGTCCCCGTTGACTATGTTGTTTGCAGATGACATTGTGATCTGTATTGTGAGTAGGAAACAGCTTTTGGAGATCCTGGAGTGGTGGACATATGCTCTAGAGAGGAGAGAAATGAATGTCACCAGCACTAGGACAGAATATATGTGTGTGACTGAGAGGGAGGATAGAGGAATGTTGAGGATGCATGGGGTACAATTGGCAAAGGTGGATGTGTTCAAATGTTTGGGATCAACATTTCAGAGTAATGAGGACTATGGAGGGCAGGTGAAGAAGAGAGTACAGGCAGGATGGGGAGGGTGGAGAAGAGTGTCAGGAGTGATATGTAACGGACAAGTACCAGTAAATATGCTATGTATGGTCTACAAGAGAGTAGTGAGACCACCTTTGTTATATGGGTTGGTGACAGTGGCATTGACAAAAAGGCAGGAATCAGAGCTGCACATGGCAGAGTTACAGATGTTATGACTTGCAGTGGGTGTGACATGGGAGCACAAGTTTAGCAATGTGTATATGACAGGCTCAGGCCTTGTTGGACGGATATGAAACAAAGTTGGAGAGGCAGCATTACATCAGTTTGGACATGTGCTGAGCAGGGGTGCTAAGTATATTGGGAAAAGGATGGTAGGGATGTAGCTGCCAGGGAAGAGGAAGAGAAGAAGGCATCAGATAAGGTTTCTGGATGTGGTGAGAGAGGACATGCAGGTGTTTGGTGTGAGAGAGCAAGAGTCGGAGAACAGGCAGAAATGGCAACAAATGATCCACTGTGGCAATCCCAAATGGGAAAAGCCAGAGGACAATGAAGGAGGATGTTGTAATGTCAGTCTTCACGGATGTGGCAAGGATTTGACATGCATACACATATGGTTAGTGTGCAGGACACTGGACAGTTGAATGGCATGATCTCAGTATATAACATGCAGTTCAACACCCACATCTGCAGCAGTACTTTACTCTGCACATGCTTTGTATATTTGTCTTAAATTTACAAGATAAATGTATATCAAAGTTATATGCACAGGTAACATATGGATAAGTACAACATCCCAGTGTCTGGCCTAGTCACTACAGACAGAGCCACATGCTCTGGCGATCAGTACTGTTCAATCGTACATCAGTACAGCAAGTCTTGTTGAGACATATGCTTTCAAACCCCCGTTTTCTATTATTACAGACCAGCAACTGCATTCAGTTACATGCTTACTTGTTTCACATAACTTTTTTCTTTTTTTCTGGATTTTCCACAGATATATCCTTTTTTTCTCACACTACTTCAGCTTTGCACTGATGGGCTGTCTATGACAGAGGTGTTTTGAATAGATGGCAGCTTGTCTTTTGTAGGTAATGCTCATGACCATGCAATGACTTGAGCACCAATTGGTGTTTCCCAGTTGATTGCATGCAGTGCAGCTGTGTAGTTTTTTTAAATAGCCAATATCATAGCAACACACTCCTACAATTGAGTACTCTATGTGGGCATTGACCCTTTCCCTTACCTGTGAGGAAGACATCCTGTAGGTGTGTGAGCTTATACCTCTTAGAACAGGACCTGCGGAGACAAACCAACTAAATGGCGGAGAAGATTCAAGACTTAGGGGCAGAATGTGAGTACTGCTGTTATATGTTTTGAATACTGCCTGTTTAACAGGGTTTGCCTGAACATGCTACTTCTGCATGGGTTTCAGTCTGACAAAGGTCTGTGTCTGCATAGCTCTCAACTGTAGGGCTATCCACATAATGGCCAGAGGTTTGCCTGTTATATTTGGTCTGTTCCCCAGGCAGGTGTTCTCCTAGGCAAATCAGTAGCATACTCTGGTGATTGCAATCAGAAAATGCTAACATCCATTTGTTTTTCAGACTTTATATCCTTCAGAAAGGATATGTTACAACAAACCCTGTGACACCAGCAATTTTATCAGTGTATAACAGCAGTATTTCAAGTATGGCCATGTTTTGGGGCCTCTGTCCCAAATAATGACAGGTTTTGTACAGATGCCATACAGTAGGAGGTCGAAAGGGTCTACCATTATTTTGGTCTGTCATTCCTGCTAAGGGGAAAGGGTAGATGACATGTGGGACTCTGTGCATTCAAAAGGTTGGTGTATGAACAATGCTCTTAGATGCCCTCGTAACATATTTTATGTGGGGACAGTAATATGTGTTTTAAAACTAGGCTGTTAGAACATGTGAAACATATTACTGATGACAGAGAAGACAGTTCTATAGCTGTACATTTTAATAATTCTTAACATGGGGGTAGTAGTCATGAAAGAATATTTGTTATGTACAGAATCAGTTTAAATTCTTAAATGTGATACATTATTCACTAGGGGGTTAAATGAGTAGTGTAATTGGAGGCTGTGTATATACATATAATTAAGTGTAGTGGGTTACAATATACTGTTTTGGAAAAAGTCTGTTTCTCAGTTTGATCAGTTATCAAAGAACAATTGTTATGTACAGAATCAATGTATGTTTTTAAATGTGATACTTTATCCCCTAGGGGGTTGAATGGGGAGTGTAATTGCAGGCTGTGTATTTAAATGTACTTAAGTGTTATTTGCGTCTTCTAATTAAGGAAAGTATTTCTTGTAATGTGTTACTCCTTGAAGGCTTTGGCAAATACATCATAGTAAAATGAACTTGTGTGAATTACTGGCTGTTTGTATTTCTGTTTACTATATTCAGTCATTGTAGTTGTTTTGCTAAGAGGTCTTGGTATATATCTTTCCATTGTGTATGGCCTATCATGATTTTGCAGCAGCATACTTTTCTCATATTATTTGGACTTGGGGGGGGGGGGGCAGATGTGAGTGTTATGGGTCCTTTTGTATCCAACTGTGCATACTGCCCCAGTTATGGGTGGTCTGTCAGCAGCGCATGTATGTATGGGCATTTAGAGACATGTATGTATATATATATATATATATATATATATATATATATATATATATATATATATATATATATATATATATATATATATATATATATATTTATATACATACACACGTCATTATTTATTTGTAATATATCTATATATTGTTATACATATATATGTATCTCCACACATATCTATCTATCCCTCTATATATGTAAATATATTTTTCATGTATTTATTTGTAGATAACAATCATTCCTCATTGCACAGTGTGCCTTTCCTATTGTAAACTGACTGTACTGCATATATTGTAAAAAAATCCCAACATCTCACAGCTAAGATGGCCTAGTGGTAAATTGCTGTGCTATGGTGTATAGCACCCTGGGCTCAAGACTGAGCACAGCTGGTTTTATTGCTGGCCAGAAGTTGGGATGCTGGATACAGATTGATTAAGGCACTTTTAAGCAGTTGTAAGTGGGTTTGAATGGGTTTGCGTGGCGCTAAGCAGCGGTAAAACACTGTTAAACTGATAGGCCCTTAAACTGTGTAGGGTTCGCTTTCAGATGCTTACCAGTGTGCAGATATGCTTAGCAGAGCTAACTACTGGTTATCATTCACATTTAAGCAATGTGTAAGCCTACTAAGCATACCTCAGTCCTGGTAACCCTTGCTCACATTCCAGTCTCATAAAATAGCCCAGTAATGACATCACATAATAAGTTTATTTAATGTCTTGTCCATAACATGCTTTTATGTGCTCTCATTACAGTAGTAAGGGGTGTGACAATAATGTACAGGATACTTGGGTATATATGGGTAGTATGACATGTTTTTTATTTATTTGTTATACATGGGTAGCATCACAAGTTATATGCACTCACACTTGCATGTTACACCAGCTACAGTACACTGGTTGATGAATATAATTCCACACATATTGTATTATGAAATTAGTACTGTTGACATTGCTTTTTCATGTAAAATTAGATTGCCTATTGTAGTACTCAAACCTTGCACCTCTGCATGCAGAGCTGGGAGTCTGAGTACTACACTATCTTGTTCTTGGTGTTTCAGCTGTATGTTTTTATGTATCTCGTATTGGATATTAATATGATATTATTATATTAACTGTAGAGTACTATGTTTTTTGCCTATGTTGTTGAGGACCGCTGTGATGTAGTAATGGCATACATTTCAGTTTCAGACTTCTATCCTTCAGGACATTCATCCTAATGCATAAAATGTTTGCTGTCCATTTCCTGTCTGTCTGTGCAGATGTGCACATGTCAGGTATTGCTAAGGCCATGCAACTATGTAGGTGCCCACATAGTTTTGTGCTGTGGGCCTGGCACTGCTGCTAGCTCCAATAAATGGGGTATCCTTCATGTGGGCCTTGGCCCTATTACTTGCCTGTATGAGGGACATTACAGAGGTGGTAAGCTACAGATTCACATACAGTAAGTGGGAATACTTCACAGGACAGGACAACTAGAGACAGCACAACAACAACATGGGGACATATCTCCAGAACTGTAAACAGATTCAATGTCATCATTAGTGCTGTTATACACATGGTGGATTGATAGGTTGACAGGGTTTTTGTGGACATGCATTTAGTGAGTGACTTCACGTCAGACAGTGACATGTCTCTGACATATCTCTTCACTGGCATGCTGTCCACAGACTGGCCACGTGTTTGCCTGTTATGTTTTGTCTGTTCCCCAGACAGTTGTTGTCCTTGGAAAATCAGTCAGGGACTCTGGAGACTGCAATTAGTAAATACTAAACTCTCTTGGTTTTACTGCCGTCATATTCCTCATAAAGGATATGTTACAACAAACCCAGTAACATCAGCAACTGTCTAAATTTCTGACACCAATGTGTCCAGTCTATGCTTGTGTTTGTGCCTCTGTCCCCAAATGATGTCAGGCTTGATCCAGATGGCATGCACTAAGAGGCTCAGACGTATTTAGTAGCATTATTTCTTGCCTTCATTCCTCCTACCATCCCAGTGATGTAGTAAACCTACAGACATATTACAGGGAAGAGGACATAGATATCAGTACTGAGCCTGTACCTACTGAAATAAACTGTACATTTGAGAGGTCTGTGCATGTCTGGCCATTGCTGACAGGCTGTCAGGATTGTGTACACATGTCATATGTACATGTTATTTCGGCTGTGTATGGAGGGGGGTATTTGTATGTGTTATGGCTCCTTTTTATCTGACTGTACATGCTGTTCCAGTGTCTGCTGGTCTATTGGCTGTATGCCTTTGTAGCAACAGACTGAGACGTGTCCTGTACCATGGTCATGATTCAGACTACACTGAGAATTGGCCCACTATATGTAGGGGTAGTGTGTGACTGGAAAACTTTATTATGTATTTCTTCACACAGTCTGTATACTCTACTGTTCACATGGCCTACCAGTATGTGACTGTGATGGAACTGGTTGTGGGTATGCACTTTCACACTGGTGTCTGATTTTTGGTGCTGTAACATCCCTGTAGTGCCTGACATCTCAAAGGGAGATGACAACACATTCATTGACATTGAGCTTAAGGTCATGGCTCTGACACCAGTCATTGGTCTCAGTAAGGCCTTTCTGTAGGATGTCAAAATTACTTAGGTACTTAATAGCTCCTAACTTGCAATTGTCAGGACATATTGTCAGCCAGAGTCCCTTCATGATGGCATAGAATTCAGAGAAGTTGATACCAAACAAGAGAGGACCCATGACTGAACCCTGTGGAACTCCACACATGACTGGTCGGCAGTGTGACTTGGGCTCAGCTACTTTCAAACTGTGGGTTCTATCTGTGAGACAGTTTAGAACCCACCTACTGTTATAGGGGTTGATGCGTAGCTTAGTGAGTTTATCCATGAACCCTGAGTGAGGGAGGAATGTTATCAAAGGGCTTGACCAGATTGAGGTAGGCTGTATGAACCACCTTGCCTTCATCCACAGCTCTGGTGACTGACTCAAAGAAGTTGACCAGGTTGATTGAACAGGCATGATCTACCCTTCACAAAAGCAAACTGTGTGGAATCCTGAGTCCCATATCCCTGTTTCTTAGGTCCAGACAATGCATTCCATAGCTTTGCATGACAGCCTTGTCAGGATAATGGGGAGATACTTCCCAGAGTTTGCAGCCACTCCTCCTGTGTGGAGAGGGATATCTGTAGCAGTGCACCAGTCAGTAGGGACAAAGCCTGAAGTGAGGCTGTGATTGAACAAGGCACACAGGTGAGGTGCCAGTTCACTCTGTAATTCATGAAGAAGACAGCCAAGGATATTGGCAGGTCTAATAGAAGCTGTATTTGGCCTTGGATAGTGATGTGTTAACCAAAGCAGCAGTACTACTGGGTGCTTGGCAGTGTACTAGTATTGTGATTGGTCCTTTGGGGGTGGGAAGAGAGGTAAAGTTGCCACTGAATCTGTGTGCCAGTATATTGGCAATATCCATTGACTCAGTATAAGAGGTACCATTGGCAGTATCTCAGAGTATATGTTGGTATTGCCGTGGAGATTCTTTAGATAACTATAGGAGGCCTTGTGGATGTCTTTACTGTGTGCTGCAATTCTGTTCTCACAGTTAGCTTTAGAGTATTTCATGAGGAATCTCATCTTTTTGTTGAGGCTGATAAGGGGGGTTTTCCAGTCTTGAGACTTCACCTTATTCCAAGTCAGTTTCCTCCTTCTGTTGTAGAGTAGTTTGGGGAAAGGGACCACCAAATTGGCTTCCCTTTTCTGGAGGGGAGCGTTCTTGTTTCTATTGGGTATGGTGTAATCCATGCATTTGTGTCATGCTTGTACTGCATTGGTGTGTGTTTGGAGGTCATGCAACTAGTTTCCATTTTCATGAGTGCTGTGAAGTTAGCCACCTCTGATATTTGGAGGCCAAAGTTGGCTTTGGAAAGGTTTTTCATTACCTTTGCAGGGGGTGGGAGGGATGTGGATATCTAAGGTGATGACATCGTGGTCAGATCTAACCATGGCGGAGTTGACTATTGGTGTACGGCAACAGTCGCCCATGTTAGTACTGACTAGGGCAATGATGTTGCTACCTGTAGTGGATGTGGAAACAAGCTTGTCCAGGCCATTGGAATGGATGCATTCCAGGCAACATTGCGCAAGTGCATTGATACATGGGTAGCTTTCACAGTTAATGGAGGGGTAGTTGAAGTCAACAAGTATGATAAAGTTAGGTTGGAAGTAATATTCCCCTCGGTGCTTAGGAATGTGGGGTTTGACTCTTGGGACATGATTGGAGACCTATAGCAGGCTATGACTTTAATTGCTGTCTTACCCTATGTTAGCAACACCTGTAGTATCTGTGATGCATTATGTTGGGCTACCAGTGTGGACATGTGCACATCCGTTGTGAATAAGGAGTGTTTTGAGCGAGTGCCTTTTGAGATTTAGACTTCTAGTTTTGAGCGACATGACCCTCAGATTGCATTTGTTAGTAGCTGTTGTATATTTCATAATATTTATGTATAGATATGTAGATATATATATATATATATATATATATATATATATATATGTGTGTGTGTGTGTGTGTGTGTGTGTATTTATATATATATATATATATATATATATATATATATATATATATATATATATATATATATATTTGTTTATGTATACATGTATATATTTTACATGTATATATCTACAGATATATATTGTGTCTATATTTGTCCACATATATGCATTGCCATACATAAATGCATGTATATATAGAAAACCTGACTGATTCTACATAATCTTTTCCCTACTGTTGAATGAATCAACTGACTGATATGTTTGGAAAAGTATGAGTGTTATGTAGAGCTCACATGGTGTAGTGGTACATTGCTCTGACCATGGTGTACAGGCTCTTAGTTCGAGACTTGCCAGGGCTGCTACTTTTGTTGCAAAGCAGAACAGTTGCTGCTGGAAACAGAGGTATAAGGGCAATATTTCAAAGTTGTCCCTATTTTGGGTGCCTTGACCCCCATTTTGACATCCTTTGGACAGATTTGTTACAGTAAGAGGTTTGGGGTATGGAGCTGATGCGCAACTCTACTACATATATATGTAAAAAAAAAAAAAAAAATATATATATATATATATATATATATATATATATATATATATATATATATGTGTGTGTGTGTGTGTGTGTGTATATAGGTATATATGTAGATATGTCTACATATATGTATGTATTTATGTATATGTATATCTATATATATTTTTCATGTACATAGATATATCTATATGTATTGAATTACTTTTCTATCTATACATGTATTTCTATAAGTATATACTTCATATGTATATCTCTACATATATTATGTATTTATTTGTCTATATCTATATGCATCTCCATACATCCATACACATATACATTTATATATATATATGTATATATATATATATATATATATATATATATATATATATATATATATATATATATATATACAAAACTTCACAAATTTTACAGAGACTTTTCCCTACTGTTGAATGACTCTACTGAATGATATGTTTGAAAACATCACCCATGTCTAAAGCTCAGATGGCTTAGTGGTAGATTACTATGGCTGTGGTATTCAGGGTCTTGGGTTAAAGTCTTGCAAGGGTGATTATTTTGTTGCTGGGCAGAATAAGGGCTGCTGGATACAGAGTGATTAAAGCACGTTTAAGCAGTTGTAAGCGGGTTTGCATGGGTTCGTGTGGAGGTAAGCGAAGCTAAGCGATGCTTACGTCCACTTTGCTTCACTTAGTTCTGCTTACATTCACTTAGCATGGCTTAAACCAGCTAAGAAAAGCTTACAGTTGCTAAGGCTTGCTTATATTTTTATGCCTAAGCAAACCTTAGCTTGTTTCAGCAGAGCTGCGGCAGGCTTAACTGGCCACAAACAATAATTTAAAAAAAAAATTGGAAAATGTTTGCTACATTTCCCTATGGCATTTTCCCAGCCCTACACTGCCATATATGAGGCATATAACTTACAAATATCATTTCAGTTCATAAAAAATAATTTACAACTGCTTCCACACATAAAATACATTAACCAGAGCTGAGATTCAAACCATGCACAGCTTGCAGGTTAAACCAGTGCTCTAAACACTACACTGCATCAGCAACAAGGTGCTCTCCGTCAGAATTCTATTTCACTCTCAAACAACAGTTAAGCTGGGCTGAGCAATGCAGCGCGGTTCACAAACCTGCTGCCTTGTGCTTAAACATTTTTTTATTGTAAAAAATATAAAGAAATGTTAAATTATTACATATATTTATCAGCAGGTTGCAGCCACAGCAGGGATCTGGCCATTCCAGGGACAGTCATGTACTGTGTGGGTTACTTCTTGAAGATTGTGCTTTTTTTTTTTTTTTATTTCAATGTCCATGGACACTGACATGCTAGTTTTACATTTCAGTGTCCACGGACACTGAAGTAACGCATAATATTAGAGCCAAGCTCTAATATTATGTTGCTTCCTTGTTTGAAAGTGCTGTACAGCACTTTCTGAGTGCAGCAGGGTGTTTAATTGTCCGTGCAGGACTTACACACACCCCCTGCACTTGTATGTGGGTAGTGTAGGTGTAGGAATACAGCAGCGAGCCCTCATTAATATGTAGGGTGCACTGCTGCTGTATTCCTACATGGAACAGTCTTGCAAGAATAGACTATTCTTGCACGGACTGCTCATGAATCCTGGTGATAGTCTATGACATAAAATTTAAACTTATAGTCTTGATATATTTTAAGATGCTTATAAAGAGCATTGTGCTTGTCTTTGTTTTGGATGTCAAAAAAAGTGCCTATAAATTCTTGCTTTTAAAGGCTAGATTGTTATGCAAAAACTAAAGAACCTTTCAAAATAGCATAACAATAATTCAAATGCCTGCAATTGAACATCCCTCTGTGTCCAGTGAGATTTTGTCCCTGCCTTTCGATCAAAGGTTTTAGGCAAATGTCCATCCTGTAATCAAATTTTGGTTATGCTCTTAACACATCCCTATACTCGTCAGTGAATAAAAAAAATATGTTAGTTCCTAAAGGTAATCTTTCTAATAGTGTCAAAATCCAAATTATGTGTAAGAATGCAGGCTCTGTTGTAATTAAAATCTCCTGCTTCAGCCTCAGCCATATAATGTTTGTTACCTAATCCACTCCCATCAAATAATGGTGCAAAAATGCCTTTCCCTCAGCCCTTACCTTATCAAATACTGGGCTAATAAAACTAATAGGATACCCTCTAAGTTCCAACATTTTGATCAACGTCGAGCTTTCTCCTAAAAATTCTTGTTTTGAGAAATTATTTCTGAGAGCCATACTAATTGCCCCTTAACTAAGGACTTCTTTTGATGTAACGGCTACCCACTAGTGAAATGTAACAAGGTATTAGAGTATGTTGGTTTTTGAAAAATATTTGACTCGAACATTGCCATTTCAAGGTTTTTAGAAATGGTGACATCTAAATAATTAATTTATTTGTGTGACCAATTCATGGTGAACCTTTAAAAAATCAGTAGATGAATTTAAAAAAATCAAAAAACACATTCAGTTTTTCTTTACTGTCACACCAAGATAAAATAATGTCATCCAAAAATCTCCCATAAAGCACCCAACAGTCCTCATACAGTCCTTATAGGGTGATAGAAAAACATGATTATTTTCCCAAAATGAAAGAACAATATTGGCAAAGCTAGGGGCACAGTCTGCACCCATGGCTACTTCAGTTTTTTGTCTGAAAATCAGCCCTTTGAAGGAGATGAAATTGTTACTTAAAACCATAACCATCAACTGTTGTAGCATTTTAATATGGCCATGTTACATCTTGGTGTTAGTACATAAAAACTCATAAAGCTAAGATAACCCAATGTTATTTGGGATCAAAAAATAAAGATCCTTGACATCAGTGGTTACAAATAAGTCTTCTGGAAACTTAATGTTAGAAATCTTGGTCCAGGATCATAGAATTAGCAGTGTAACTCCTGGCAGAGGTAGCTCATGTGGTCAGGGGCAGCTATGATGAACTTGATCCTCTACCATGCATGGCACATACCTATCCAGGATGCCAGGGCACAGTGCTGACACAAATGCTGTGACTTTTGAGTTAAAACACATAGAAAAATATTGTGGCTAGAATTCTGTATCCACAAGCAGGCATACCTTCATTTGGCTATATTGCATCGATTACAACTGTAGTAAATTATATACATGTGTAAGGATGATTCTGGAAAAAGCACTAGAGTGGTCCATGTGGCATGCAAGATAGATAACTATAGGACTATAATGTAATCTGTTTTCTTTGCTTTATAAAAATGCATTTATAAAGCATATGCATGAGTTTTATTTCTTTTTGTAGTTAACAAAGCAGTAATATTTTAGCACATAATGATGTGCTCTACTTCCAAAATGACTGTTGTGATTGAAATGCAGCATGTTTTTTCATATTCTAAAAAGAAGGCTCAACCATTATCAAAGCATAATATGAACAGAAATAATTATTTAAAGATAAACATACCTATATACTAAAAAAACATAAAATGAACAAACAATAATGTATAAGATTAGTTGTGAATTTCACAGCACAAAAAATTGCCAATGCGGTACATAAACTATATAAACATGATAATTCACCTCAGTTAATGGAAAATTCTGCTTTGTATAATGTGATTTTTTCTAGCTAATGACTTGCTGACAGTAATGAATAGTGAAATAAAAATTGCCATAGTTTAGATTGCAAAGATATTGATGTAAACAATTAACAACTTACTGAGTGGGTTTTAATGACATACATAAACCTGGAACAAAATGCAGCTGCACACTTTTAAAAAATCAGAAGCTACTCAATAATCAGCAGAATTTCTGTTATATCTCATTTTATAGTATTTGCAGAAGCAAAATAATTATGAGGCAAACACATGTTTTGACAGAGAAATAGATACTAAATGATTTAACAAGTTGTTAAATTCCCCTGTGCATTTTTTAAAATCAAACTGCAGCCAGAACTAATGTTAAATGTTTTATTTTTCAATTATATGTTATGCCTTGCCTTGCTGTAACTCACATAAAATTAGAAATGCACTAATATTCAGAAGAATGTTTCACATGCAATAAGTAAATTGAATAATAAATAAATAGTATCTCGACTCCACTGCAGTCTTTCAAAGCAAATACATGAAAGCAGCTCAAATTCACATGACACAGTGATATGAAATCATTATTTTAAGAAGCTAAGCAGTAAACACAGATATCTTGAATATATTTGCCAAAATACAGAAAAGGAAAGCGTATTAATTCACAATAAAATAATGTAATCCACCCATCCATTCCAACAAATCACATGCTTTCTCCTTCTTCATAGCTGTCAAGGCAAACACATGTACTCACTTTATACATAAACCTGGAACAAAATGCAGCTGCTTGAGTTATTCATCATAAGTTGAACACATATTTGTTCAGGTTCCACCACCTCCAAAAAAAGCACACCACACCATCTTGGCATAAGCGGACAGACCTTTGTTAATCAAATATTAAACACATAATTTATTAATCATAAATTTATTAATCACAAATATAATACATGACTTCAAAATGAAACAAAATACAGTAGGCAGCGTCACTCACTCACCATGATGTAAGCAGCATTACCTCAACTGTGCTCACTTACTCAAACTTCCCACCAGAAGCAGTGTGACACCACTCACTTCAATAATCAACCGACCATCTAGATAAACACTGGAGGGGGAACAGAAGATGGACATTCCAGCCCATCTTCTCTGCCTACCAACCCACAATCATGTAAAAAACTTCACAACATGGTAGCTTGACCAAAAGGAGGGTGGACAGCAAGTTCACACCTAAATCTGATATCCCCTCCACAGATTTACTACACAAACTCAATTAACCCATCCCTACTTTTACCTCACTTCCTGTCCAACCAGCCCTTTTCCTTAACCTTAGATGTCTGTTGCCTGTAACACCACAACAACTCTTTCATCCCTTTAAAACATAGAACTCCTCTGTCTACTCACACACTCCTCCAAACCCCAATCCCACAGGTGTGTCTGGACAAATTAGTTTGTGCCCAAACTGCATTTACTGAACACTTTACTATAAAACTTGACATAGTAATCCCCATCATATGCACATTTAGATGTTAAGTTATAATCAATAGATCAGAGAAGGATACTTTTTGTATTATGTAGAAAGTGCGAATGACATTTACTTAGAAAATAATCTTTGTTTTTGTATTGTAACTCATTAATAATTATGGTGTCTTTTGTAAAGACCACTCCTATGGCTACCTGAAAAGTCACACACACACACACACACACACACACACACACACACACACACACACACACACACACACACACACACACGCACACACGCACACACGCACACACGCACACACACACACACACACACACACACACACACACACACACACACACACACACACACACACACTGCTTGCTATCAATTATTCCTAAACACTGAGTTAATGAAAATGACCATAAGAAATTAATGCAAAACTCTTGAGCAGAGATACAGTGCTCACACTTACGCTAAGAAATTCCCCATACTGTTTTTAAAGCTTATTTGTTATTAGTCATTTAGCAGCAATCACAAATATGATTTACACATAAAAAGGGAATAAATCACGTAGCACAACATATAGGTATCGGAGGTTGTTTAGTCTTTGACATAACTGCAATTAAATGTTGAGTAATTTGGCATAACAGTTTATACGTAAAGCAACAAGACCAGAAAGAAACACAATTTCTCAAATAGAAATGTATAGAACACAATCTATAAATCTCATTCCATGCCAGTTGTATGTATTTGAAAATAATATAAAAATAAAGTAAAACTCTAAGACTCTGTTATTTCTTTTGTTCCATGTTAACCAATCTTAATAAAATAAAATCTAGTTCCAACCTTGATAAGACAGCTGCCTAATTTTGTTTGATAATATATATTGTGTCAAGACAGAAAAATGAATAAAAGATGTCTATTATCATATACATTGTACAGACAAACTTTAGGAGGTTAACTTAGATGAAGTTTCACATGTGTTAGGCATAATGATTAACTAGGTATACTGATGTTTAGCGAAGGGTATTATTTGAAGGCAAGCTGTAAGAATTTCCTCTTTGTAACTATTGACAGTCTTGTTTGAAGCATTGCAAGAAAATGTATTTTGAAATTTCATGGCACTTAGAAATTTGTAGCACTAATGTCAAGGGATTGTTTATAAATGTTGGACATAAGATGCTAGTTATTTAATGACCACATCAGTTTAGTTTTACAAACTGCTCTGCATGCTTCCACAAAGAGAGGAAATAAATGAAGGACTGACATTCTCCAAAGCACTGTTTCATTCCTCTGACTTATCTCCTTCCACCAAATTCATATCATTACTTTCGCATTTGCTCATACCACACTTCACAGCATGAATGTTTGACACATCATGTGACACATTATATCACATGAACAATCACCAGTAAGAATACATTAGAGGTTTTCTTCATCCAATCACTAACAGTGACTTATAGTTGCAATTTGTTAAGAACAGTAAATTAACAACATCTTACTGCAGAGTAACCTTTTATGAAATGCATTTTCAATCAAACTTACAAGTCAAACAAACAAGAAACTTTCACTTCTAATACTAAATAGATACCACATTGGTATTCCTTTGGTCTTATAAATCTGGCATGGATTCCAAGACTCATCACATTACTGCTCAGTGATTCCTACCACCCACACAAACATTTTTTTCCAACCCATTTGTCAGAAGATTCAGTTGCTTGTGTCACTCCTATTTGTGCATGCATTAAGATGGTTATTTACAGAGCATTCATCTGTTGTCCTACCTTCTACTGGGACTCTGAGTAAGAGTCCACATGTGAACCATACAATCAATTTGGAGAATTGCAGGCTGCTTTAATTTGCCTTATTATGTTGAACACAAGAAGAGGAGTTACTTTACCTTGTTTCATAGGTTCATAGGTACTTATTGGTTACTGATCTGTGAGGATCATATAAAGTCAAGCCTTACATTCCCATTTCTTTAGCCCTTATATTTTGTGCATGAATAAATCAGAGGGTTGGGGCATTTACTTATTTCACCTATTTATGAAGGACATGCATGCTAAACTGGGTGGGGGGGGCTTTATGCTTTTCCATCCAGTTATCCAAATTAAGTTTGAATTGAGCAATAGATATACTTTATATCGAGTGGAAAAGGTGATATTCCCTGTGATACATACCTAACCCCCCAGCATGTCCTATTCATATTGCAAAAGAGATCAAGATCCCGTGAGCAGGTGTTTATACTACTCTTGGACTTACAAATGTGTACTAAATCTGACTAGATTTGCTTAGACGACATGCTGGAATTGAGGCAGAGGTCACCACATAGTAGCCTTTATGATACTGGAAAGAAGGACAATGCTTTGAGGCAGTCAGCATAGATTTTTGCAATTTATGCCCATGATTTTTTTTAGTGACATAGAATTATTGCCATTCCAGTTATGACAAGTGTTTGGAGCTGAGCTGAGTATAGCTGAATGATTAACTCCAAGGACATGGATGCCATAACTTTAGATATAAACTGCACTATGAAGAAAGTCTTCCTTATAATAGTAGATACATGGAGATCAAAGAACAATTCATTATCCATATAGGCCCCCAGATCCCTGACTATGGGATCTATTTTCAGGGTGCTTTGTTGTCAATATGATAGTTACAAAGAAGGTCATGCTTGCTAAAGGATACTATTAAATATTTCTTAGCATTCAGTTTTAGTTTATGTTCTTGACAGCAGGCATTTATTGCCCTCCCCCCTTGAGGGATCTTACTGTACTCTGAGGAATTTATGGGGTAACATTTTATAGTAATCTGCAAACTTGGTCAGCTATAAACCTTTACTATTTTCTTTGTCCACCAAGAAGTAAATGCCAAAAAGGAGTAGTCCAAGGATTGAACTCTGGGGTGCACCACCAGAAACAGGTCTTTTGGATGAAGTAGAGCTACCCAGACCATTTCCTGGGTTCTATTTGTTAGCCAGTTTGCTAGCCCGTGAGTTATATAGGGATTTGCATTTATATCCATGATACTCAAGTGTGGGATGGTATTGAATTCTTTGGTAAAGTCTAGATATGCAGTCTGCACTGGTTTGTCATAATCCATTGTGTCTGTAACAATCTTAGAGAAATCAACCAGGTTAAGTTGATGGAGTCTGCCCTTGATACACTTGAACTGGCTTGTGCTGACAGTGTGTAGGTAGTCTATGTCATTATTTATTAGCTCCACAATTATCCTTTCCTTTGCCTTACAGATAAGGCTGGTCAGGCCCCAATTACCCAAGTCCATTGATGATCTACATTTGTGCAAGATGGTAACTGTTGCTGTCCTCCATTCAACAAGCACAAAGCTTGTTTGGAGGTTGATACTAAATAGCCTCTGTGAGGGGATTCAAAACTTCTTTTTCAGGCTAACCAGTAGGCAGCCTGGTATATTATCTGATTCCATGGAAATAGTTTTATTTTGCCCTGGATTACACCTTGAGGAGTTGTTCTTGGAAAATATGAGTGGTCGGTTGTAGGTGCAGGTGTGTGATCTGGGAATATAGTAAGGGGTTGGGGTGTGTTGTTAGAGCTAATAGGTAGAGTTAAATTTGTCTGTTAGTAGATTAGCAATATCCTTTGGGTCAGAGTATGTGATGTAATTTACTGTTAGTGCTGTGCAGTGCTCAGTATTATTTCTGAGGATTCTAACTTAGTTAAAGAAGGCTTTATGGTTGCCCTTCACCAAATAGCTATTTTACCCCATACCTGGTCTTGGTTGATTTGATCAGGGTCTGCAGTTCACTGTTAATTTAATAAGTGTTTTTTGCATCTTGAAAATTAAGTTTATGTTTGTGTGTAATAAGTTATTTTTTTTATTATTACAGACTTTCTTTATATTTGGGTTATACCACAGGGGTTTATTCTTAAATTTTGCATTGTATTTACTTTGGAAAAGGACAAATGCATCTGTTTTATTTCTGTTTACATGTGAATAGAAATTGGCAGCAAACATTTATGCATTTACAGGAGGATCATCATGTTTGAAGGAGTTTTGAATTTGGTCAGATCTGCAGTCAGAATTAATAAATTAGTCCCAGTGTAATCTTTGAATCTCAAAGGAATGGTAGATGTTTCCTATTCAGCCTTATGATAAATGTGACAAATGTGTGGTCTGATTTGGCCAGGGAGGAACAGAGAATCACTAGAGAACAAAGCTGTTTCATGCTGGTAAGGATCAAGTGTAGGATTTTATCATGCCTAGTTGGGGGTGTGGGATAACTGGTGCAGAGAATTTGTACTGATGAACTCCAGAAATTTCTGGGCATACATGTTAAAGGATATAAGTCTCCTAGGAGAATGCTGTTTGGCTTAATGCATAGAGATTCCATACTAATTAGATAGGAGGTGTGCACTGGCAGGGACAAAGAGGGGCTCATATAGTTACCTAAGATTTAATAAGAAGTTTTGTTAATAGGAAGTTGGACAAAGAAGAGTTCTAGGTTATAACCTTGTTTAAGGAGTCTGGAGGTGATTTTCTTTAAGAATATCTTCAATGCTGCCTTTAGTGTCTTCAGCAAAAGTGGTGGACTTGAATGTGTGGAAGCCATGGAAACCCTGCAATGATGGAATACACTCATGAGCCTTGAATCAGGTCTCTGTGACAATGCATTCCTTAACAGTTTCTAGGATAAGGAGAGCCTGTAGAGATTTGAGTTTTTTTTTTTTTATTTTTTTTGTTTCATAGCATTCAGCCACAATACGTTTATGTTATCTTGAGTTTGTTTTGCTATGTTCAAAGTATAGAAGACTGATGTTGCCTAAAGAAGCACTATGATAGTAGACAAGAATTTAGCCAAGGAGTGAAAGCCTTTGGGGGATAAGTACAAGCTATCCTTGGCAAAGCAGTTATAATTGTCTGCCTTCTCCTCCCACGCAGAATGAGACCAGAGCTAAGCTGACTGTGACCATCACCTTGCACAGCTTGGTGAGTGTTGTATCAGTATCAGTATGTCTCACTATGGAGTGTCCTATGACAAGGATATTGGACTGTGTGGAGGTTTGCCTTATGAATTTTTTAATCTATGTGACATTCAGATATGTGTTTCAGGGTGGATGCTGTATGTGCTGTTTGTTAGTTTGTAAATGTTTCTGGGGTATTTCTCTATTTGGTTATATTTTAAGATCTTTGTTGTTTAGGAAGGTTACTTGTAAAAGCCTTAGCCTATGAAGGGTGATGCCTTTATCTGAGCTATGTGTGATTGCTGTAATGTGTTTTTGTGTGGTATTGATAGCCTGCTTGCTGTTTGTAGAGGCTTTTTGTGAGAGCTTTGCTGCTCATAACGTTATATAACTACATTTCTCACAGACTGTGTCAGTTTATTTAAGCAGTAGGTAAATGCCAATAAAATGGAACAATTGCTACATTATCTCTGAATTCCCATTTCAACTAAGTTGGCAACAGAGACAGATGGGAAGTGCAAATCCATGTTCCAGGCACTTAGTAATATGAGTGAAAAAAGGGAAGCAACATTAAGAGCTCTGGAGATGATTGACTGGAATGCTACATGACTAAAATAACAATCTAAGTATCCATATAAGAAGCAGTTTGCCTCTTAGCACAAGAATAGATACTCACCATGCAACTACTGAGATATAGCATTGCAATTTTAGATAAGGTATTGATTTCAGGTCATACCTCTCAACCTCCCAGTGCAGGAAATCTGAACAAAGCCAAAAATAATGGGGGACAAAGGTCCCAAAAATAGGGACACATTTAAGCAGTGCAATTATAACCTTAGACAATTGCTAGAGCAACAGGTTTTGCATTGATATGCATTTTCTGAAAGATATGAAGTCTGAAACTCAAATGTCTGTCATTTTTTAGTGATTTCAGTAGTTAATGATTTGCCAGAAACACACAAATTGTGAGGAACAGACCAAAAATATGAGGCAAAAATGTGGGCAACTGAGAGCTATATTTGGGGAATACTAATAAGTCTGGACAGGAAAAAAAATGGTTAGAAGTAAGTTGCAAAATAATTTATCCAGATTACTTATGAGATCACCTTTGGCATGATATAATGTATCGCTGACCCTGCAGTTAATACAACTATAACTGGGAGAAGTATTTATCTAATGTTTTTAAGGGAGAATTTGCAACTGCATCTGTCGAATACAGCATCCAGTCACTGCTTAAACCAAGTGGAAAAGTGAAAAAACAATAAGAAAATAATTAAAGCTTCAATTAACAATGTCTACCCCCAAAGAACAGCATGAATTACTCCCTGTCACCAAATAACCACTATTGCCCTCAACAAGTTTAGACTAAAAAAAAAACAACCAAAATTGTACTTTAATTTAAGAAAAATGTTTAATGTAAGAAAAATAGTGGAAGTCATAGGAAAGACACTTTTATTAGCTAAATGGAGATGATCCCCAGGATTCAATAAACATTTTTTTCCATACAGGAATAGTGCAACAGCTCCTGCGTGGAATATGGTTGCCGAGCAATCCAGTAAACAAGGCTGGGGGTATGCATGAGCCTGGTAGCACTATTCTTGCACATATGCCACTGAATTATGCTAATTAACTAATTTGCTGATGAAAACCATGCAAATGAGGTGAATTAGCAATTCAGTAAACAGGCAGGCATCCATGCAAAAACAGTGGCAGTTGCAGAAATATATTTGATTACTAACCAAGTACATTTCTGCAAAAATGAAAATGAAGGCATGACAGCTCAAAGTAAAGCATGTGTCATAATCATTAGGCATCCCAATGGCCAAAATATGGCCATGGGCATGGAAACGTGCTGCAAAAATATGAAAATTAAACTTTTTGGGAGGGCCGATTTTGGCCATTTAAGCATAGGCAGCAGTACACAAATGGGATTGGGCTGAAAATAAAAGAAAAATGTGAAAGGACAATTTTAAGTGAAATCCGCATTTTGCCATTATAGATAGTGTATGGCATGCAGAATCAAAACAATAACCGGTAACACTGGTTGCTAAGGAGGAAGGTTCCTGTGTAGTGGTATAACCAGGGACTAAGGCAGTGGGATATGCAAATGAGCAAAATTTGCTGAATCACTAAATGGGAGACCACTATCTGGCTCCACCTAACCGTGTAGGAGCTATAAGGCAGTGGTATAAGCAGGAAAAGCAGCTGACATGAAAAGGGGGTGTGTCATGCTTAATGTAAGCACATTGGAGCTCCACCGCTCACATTTGAGCTTAGCTAAGCACAGCTAAAGCAAGGGGGTGTGTCTGAGGCTATACTGACTTATTCCATGAAATGAAGTGCATGTTCAAGTCCAGGGGAGGGCCATTTCTGCTTAGAAGTGTTTATTTTAGCTAAAAAGATTTGCTCCGGGTGCATTGGGTAAAAAAAAACCAAAAAAACAAGAAATAGCAGAATTGTTTACATTTTGGTACCGGGTTTGCACACCGCACCTAGGGGCTGAAAAGGGGAGGAAATATGTAGGGAAAAAAAGGGAAATAGCAGAATAAAAGCAATCAAGTACTAATAATATAGCAGGCAGGTGGAACGTATCATAGCCAGCCAATCATACAGGCAGGACCTGCAGCACAACAGTATAAACTGTGCAAACACCTTTTAGTCTGTTTTTTCCCACAAACTCTGCACCATTGGTGTACACACTCTGGAGAATTTTAACCAACAAAATGGTAGGGGCTGCTGTTGCATTGATACATCAGTATGTGCTAGAGGCTGTGGGTGGTGAGCAGGATAATGCTGATAACCACCCCAGACTGAGGAGGAGGAGAAGAGTGTACAGACCCAGGGTAACCTACCAGGGGCTACATGATCTGGAGATAGTAGAGCTCTACAGGGTGGACAGAGACATACTTCAGCAACTCATTGAGCTGTGCCTGCCTCACCTCAGACCCATAACCAACAGAGGGGAATCCATCCCAGTGGATACCAAGGTATGTGTAGCCTTAAGAATACTAGCTACAGGTACTTTCCAAAGACCTTCTGGGAAATTCATGGGGGGGTGGTCTCACAGACATCTGCATCAAGGGTACTCCACCAGTTCCTGGATGCCATGCTACTACATGCCAGGGAGCACATTTACTTACCCAGCAC
The DNA here is from genome assembly GCF_019279795.1 of Protopterus annectens. Taxonomy (NCBI): domain Eukaryota; kingdom Metazoa; phylum Chordata; order Ceratodontiformes; family Protopteridae; genus Protopterus; species Protopterus annectens. The sequence goes on from NC_056731.1 coordinate 956,990,081, forward strand.
CTGTGAGGAGAGGACCAGCAATATGCTCCTCTTCCACCATGTAGCAGACTACTCAGCGGTACTGGGCACCATAGACTGCATGCACATTCACATCAAAGCACAACCCAGTGAATAGGGTAGGGTCTACTTAAATCACAAGAGCTTTCACTCCATCAACTGCCAGGCCATGTGCAATGCCCAGGGCATTATCATTAAGGTGTTTGCTGGCAGCCCTGGAAGCTATCACAACTCCCACATATGGCATTTCTCACAGCTGTACCAAGGATTTGCCAGGGGGGACATCCTGTATGGCCATCTGGTGGAGGATGCTGGCTATGCACTGGATCCGTGGATGATGACTCCCATCAGAAATGCACCCACACCTACTCAAGAACATCATAATGAGGCAAGTGCACAAACCAGGATCATTATAGAACATGTGTTTGGGATGCTCAAGTTACGATTCCACTGCCTTGACATATCTGGTGGAGCCCTGCAGTACTCTCCAGCCACATGTGCACATGTGTTCATAGTATGTGCCATGCTACACAATATGATCCTGTGGAAACAGCTGCATCAAGAACAGCATGGGGAAGGGCCACACAGGCTCCCACCATTGCCAAGGTCCCCACAGGCACAGAGGGACTTGGAGGAGGAACCCCCTGAGCCAGCTCTTGTAGGCAAATGGAGGTACACCCTGGCCTTGGCAAAGAAGCAATGCATAGCACATGCACTGACACTGTAGGGACCCAGGGACTGACACCTCTCTCCAACTTGCATACACAGTAAAATGGATGCCACACACACATCACAATACTTGTACCTTACCATGTATAGGCAGTGTACTGCGTGCATACAATATAGGCAGCCCTCAAACACTGGTTTGGGAGGGTGGCCTAATGGTTAAGATGCTTGCCTTGCAAGTACAATGTGCAGGGTTTGAGTCTCACAAGGGATAATTGGCTAGGCTTAAAATGGCTCGCAAGGGCAGTTAGCTTAGTACTAATCTATGAACCTATGAACTGCCCTTACAACTACTGCAGTCACAAGGTAAGTCAGTCCTCTTAACAATAAATGAATGGATTAGTATGTTCTGGTAGCATCATATCTATGGTATTGCTGCATACATGCAAGGGAATGTGGTGGCCTACTGGGATAACAGCAGACAACTGACAGCTATGTGGGTCACCAGGAAATGTTTGCCCAGTACTGCCTTCCCCACACTATGCAATAGTACCCAAGGTGACAAATCCCACTGCAGTATATGTGGGGGGCCAACTAACTGTGGAGGGTCATAGGTCAGAGGCATGGATGTCAGTGTGAGGGTTCTATACCCACCACTCGGCCTCTCCCAGCAAGTCAGCAATAGAAAACCATAATGAAATGCCTGGCAAAGGCCCACAAATGGCCACAATGATGAAATACCCCTACAGACTTACACAGTGATAGCACAGCAGGTCTTGCAGTTGCAGTAATGCTCTGAAGAGTAAGAAGCCTGAAACTCAAATGTATGCCATTACAACCTGACCTGTGGTCTTTAGTAATATGCCTCTAGTCTCCAAGACAGGGCATAATACTATGCTAAATGGAACCAAAATGTAAAGCAAATGTCAGCACAGTCTATGCAAATGTGTACAGTTGACAGGTGTGCCCCCGCCCACACCCATACTCCTATAAAAATGCAGTAATATGTATGTATGTTTGCAAGGAAATAGCAGCAGAGCACACAATGCCAGGGCTGTCCCAATCAACATGATAGCTCATTGCATGTCCATGATATGCAGGGGTTAATGAGCTATGTATATGTGTGGTTAATGCTGTTAGGATGTGGCCAGCACTTACTCCCGGCTGTTGTGTTGTAGTGGCCTAGGTACAGTACTGTGGTTGACAGGGCCATGTGCAGATAATTGCAGTGCCAATATTCTGCATGTCAGCTACACCTATGGTAAGAGTTTTATACACTATCCAGATGTCAATATCTGTTAATGCAGGAAAGGTATACAGGTCATGGACAGGGGGCTAGACATATGGACAGTACACAGCTTGGAGTAGCCTGTACAGTGCCTACCATACCACTCAGACCTGTTGCAGAATGTCCAGAGGTTTGCATCATAAGTGTGGTCTGTATAACATGAAATAGTGTTTGTCTGGCAATTCATTGCAAATCACACAAGACTAAGGTCAGAAAATAATGACAGATTGTAGTGTCAGACTTCATACCCTATAGAAACATGCATACTAATGCAAAACCTGTTATTGAATCACCTTTCTAGGTTTGTAAGGCCAATACTTAAAAATTGTCCCTATATTTAGGCCTCTGTCCCCCAATCACTTATGGCTTTGTCCAGATGTCTGTCTCTCAGAAGTTGAGAGGTATGGTGCCTAGTAGGACAGCAGGTACCTGAAGGTCAGTGTATTGCCAGTGCATAACAAGCTGCCACCTTTCTGAGTCAGCACTGACAACATGTCACTGGCCAACAGCCATAACCCTGGAATGACACAGGATGTCTCAGAAGGAGCACAAGTATGGCTTGTATATCTGTTCTGCATGTCCTAATATTGTATTTGCCTGTCAACTATTTGCAAAACAAGAAAGGGTCATGTCAAAACACCAATGGCAGACAGTGGGGAAGTAGACGTCAAACCCATAAGAGCAAACAAGCAATTACCAAACCGGTCTCTCAACTATCTTTGTTTTTCAGAACAGTATTAACACCCTACCCCATGTGTGGGCCTTTGTCTGACTGTTATATTTGGGTCTGTGCAGATGACACTCTGTGATGGTATGACAACCGTTGCCTCATAATAACATATAGCAACACAAACCATCTAAGGACCACAGCAAATGGAGTGGTGCAATGATAGACAACCTGCTAAATAGGTACACTAAGAAGTGTGAAGTCCACAACCCTGTGTGTGATGTAATGGCATATACCCCACCCATAGCAGAATTACAAATACATAGCAGCCACTATGGCCAAAGCCTGTGACTGGACTACAGAAGGACAAAGAGACACACATAAGGGTAAGGAGAACAACTGGCCAGACAAATGGAGAATGTGCACACCAGAACAGATTATGCAGTAACATAGCTACCATGCAGTGTATGAAGTCAGTAAACATCACCTGGAAATACACAACACACACCCATGCAAGTGGAGGTTGGCAACAAAGCAAAACCCAAACAATGGACACCTCAGAGGCAAATTCACATGAGAACTCTACAAACCTACACAACACAGACCAGAACTTGGACAGAAGCTCCAAAGGGGGTGGTGTTTCCATATTCATAAAGGTTGCACACCTCCCGACTGGTAGCCCAACATAAGCATGTGAGATACTTCAGGTGCAGCTAACATTGGGTAAAACAGCGATTCAGTTGTAGCCTGATATAGGTCCCGAACCATGTCCCAAGACTTACTCTCTACATTTCTAAACACCCTAGAAAATATTAGGGTCCAACTTAACACTCTCATACTGGGCAACTTCAACTACCCCTCCATTAACTGGGAAAACTATTCATGTACCAATACACTTGCACAATGTTTTCTGGAATTCATTAATTCCAATGCCCTGGACCAGCTCACTCTTATCCCCACTAGAGGTAGCAACGTCCTTGACCTGGTCATTACTAACATGGGGGACCGTTGCTCTACACCAGTAGTGAACTCCTCCCTGGTTAGATCTGACCACAAACTAATCACCTTGGAAATCCAACCCCCCCCCCCACAAAGGTAACCACCATGAAAAACTTCTCCAAAGCTAACTTTGGGCTCCTAAAAACAGAGGTGGCTAACTTCACAGCACCCATGCAACTGGAGATTAGTTGCATGACCACCAAATCATACACCAATGCACTGCACGAACACGTACACATATGCATGGATCTCGACATACCCAATAGAACCAAGACACTCTCCTCCAAAAAAGAAAGCCAATCTGGTGGTTCCCTGCCATAAACAAACTCTACAACAGAAGGAAGAAACTGATGAAGAATAAGGTGAAGTCCCAAGACTGAAAAAACTCCCTTATCAGCCTCAACAAAAAGTTGAGATCCCTCATGAAATCCTCAAAAGCTAGCTATGACAACAGATTTGCAGCAGATAGTAAAAACAACCACAACGCCTTCTATAGTCATGCAAAAATCTCCACGGCAATACCCAAATTTGTTCTGAGCTACTGCACAATGGTACCTCCTATACAGAGGTGACAACTTTACCCCTCTCTCCCCCTCAAAGGACCAATCACAATACCAGTAGATTGCTAGGCACCCAGTATTACTGCTGCACAGGTTAAAACATCACTGTCCAAGGCCAAGAATAAAGCTTATATGGGATCTGGCAATATCCCTGGCTGTGTTCTACATGAACTACAGAGTGAACTGGCACCTCACCTGTGTGCCCTCTTCAATCATAGCTTCATCTCAGGCTTTCTCCCTACTGAATGGCGCACTGCTACAGTCATCCCTCTCCACAAAGGAGGAGTGACTACAGACCCTGGGAACTATCACCCCATTAGCCTGATGAGTCTGATATGCAAAGCTATGAAACGCATCATCATGGACATAATAAACACAGATATAGGGAATCTCCAGACTCTGGATCCCACACAGTTTGGTTTTGTGAAGAGTAGCTCATGCCTGCTCAACTTGGTTGACTGCTTTGAGTCAGTCACCAGAGCTGTGGATTTACAGAGAACCCACAGTGTGAAAGTAGCAGACTCAAATCCATACTGCTGACCAGTCATGAGTGGAGTACCACAGGGTTCGGTCCTGGGTCCTCTCATGTTTGGTATCTACTTCTCTTAAGTCCAGGCCAGCACGAAGGGACACTGGCTGACAAAGTTTGTAGATGATTGCAAGTTGGGAGCTATTATTAACTCCCCAAGTGATGTTGACATCCTATAGAAAGGCCTCACTGAGACCAATGACTGGTGTCAGAACCATGGCCTTAAGCAAAATAACAAAAAAATGTGTCATCATCCACTTTGGGAAAAACCCAGTTCCCATGAATTACCACATCGATGGTACTCCACTGAACACAGAAGGTGTTATAACATATCTGAGAACACAAGTTGACAGCAACCTCTCTTTTGACCACCACATTGCCACTGTGGTCAGAAAGTCCTTCTATGTGGCACATCTTATTACTAAGGGTTTTGCATCCAGGAAGAAAGAGGTCATTGTCTCCCTCTACTCTTCACTCATTAGGCCAATCATCGAGTACAATACCCCATTTGGCATGTACCTCACTAGACACCTGCAACAACTGGAGAGGCCACAAATGTACTTCCTAAAGAAGATCCTAGGCCTTAAACACTTGTCCTATATGGACAGACTCAAAAAACTCCAACTATTCTCTGTCTCATATTGCCTACTTAGAGGTGATCTCTGCTTGACTTACAAAGCCATGTCTGACCCAGCTATGTTAGAAATGCTACATCTAAAGAAATCCCAATCCCTCTGCACCACATGCTCCCGAGACCTCAACCTCATTACCACAATCAAAAGAACATGCTGGAGGGACAGGTTCATAACCCAGACACTGCCTTTGCTATGGAATAGCCTTCCCATACATGTCAAGCAGAACACCTAACTAGCCGTCTTCAAGAGAAATCTACAGAGGGCACTGGTTACTAAGGTCTGGTGGCAGGTTGCCAGAGTAATCCTATAGGATAGGTTTGTAAAGGCTCCAGGGCTATTTGTATAGTACACACCTATGAACCTATGAACCTATGTAGACTCTACTCACCAGGGACTTGCAAACACTAAGGCCTTACCCAAAACCCTAAACACCTACCCTACATAGATAGGCTGATAGCACTGTCCCTCTGCCCCATTCCATACAGACTCTGCTGAGGTGACCCCTGTCTGGCATACAAAGCAATCCAGACCCTACCTTGATAGGACTGTTGCACATCAGGAACTCAAGGCCCACTCCATCAACCTGTAGGTGCAGCATCAACCTGGACTGTGATATTAGTATGGCTTGTTGATGTGACAGATACCTGCATCACACACTACCCCATCTGTGGAATACACACCCTGTCAACAGCAAGCCAAGTGCCTCAATACCACTAGTGATGTGCAACCTGTATAACTGCATGGGAAACACAAAATACAGTCCTGTGATGCAACCTCTGTCCCTTCTGGAAAAGGGCTATGTGTGCTGACATGTTGTAACATGGGTTACACTCTCATCTGTGTGAGTTATAAGTGCTTCAGGGCCAATACCCTGCTGATGTCATAGCAACCTATCAACCTATATACAACTGCCTGTCAGTGGTTCACCACATTACTCTGTACTATTCTGCCACTGACATACCTGGAAGTCACAGTGCTATGTGGAATATACTACACATATAATGGGCATTTCTGCACAGTAGAATGCACTCTGTATCCACACCCATATCTCCCAACTTCTGGCAGCAAGATATCTGGACAAGGTCATACATAAAAGTGGGACAAAGGCACACTGATAGGCACATGTTTTAAATATTGCCCTTATATACTGAGAAAGTTGGTAGGATAAGGGGTTTTGCATTAGCAGGAATTGTCTGAAGTTTATGAAGTCTGAAACTCTAATGTCTGTCATTATTTTGTAACATCAGTTTTCAATTATATGCAACTAACTTGCCATAAAAACACAAGTTTATGTGGACGGGATGAAACCTCTAGATGAAAGGCTGGACATTCTGCCAAAATATGTAAAGTTGAGAGGTATGGCCACTCCAGGATATGACTTTTCAGGTAAGAAGAATACCACACAAGCAGGAGATCCCCAGCCAGTATATCACCACATTGCTGGACTGTTTACACAGTTTCATCAGTCAACCAGCTGTAGCCACTTCTCTCAGATGGTCGTTTTGGGCAGGAATATATATAGTCAGGCTCATAATATTGGTCTGTGTATCATACATCTTGTATCCCTCTGGTAAAGCACTGTGATGATCTCAGGATATCTGTCACTAGATAATGATGCAATACATTAAAGTGTCAGACTTTAGATATGTCAGAAAATATCTGCTAAAACAAAACCAGTACCTCTAAGAAAGTCCTGTTTACTTGTGAGTGATATGGCTGCAACACACATAACCCCAGACTGGAGTACACCTATCTCTGGAATAGAGCCCCACTCTCACTATAGAAGGCCATGCTTGGCATGCTCCTACACTTAGAGAATCACAGGCCATGTTGGAACCCACATTGGATTATATAACTGTATTGTGCATATATGCCTTTGCATACAGACAGCTATGTACATCTTAACTGTCCCTGCACACACCCATCAGACAGGATTGCCCCCAGCTAACTGTAGGTGGCCCATATGTGATGTACCTGCATCTGTTGCATGTGATACACAGACATATACATGGCCAACAGATAATATGTCAAGCATACATACACATAGATGTGAGGAAGAGAGAGAGGGAAAGACAGACAGTGATAGAGAGAGTAAGAGAGACACAGGGGGACACACACACACAGAGTGATTCACAGACAAGGATACCCTGAATGGCATAGAGTGATGTCCTGCTGCAGAAAGTGGTATACCGGTTGTAACCAGTCGCACGTGCCAGTATGAAGACGAGCTTCATTGTGTAATAGTACTGAGGTGGGGGTTATAATATCACTTCACCTGTGTGTGTGTGTGTGTGTGTGTGTGTGTGTGTGTGTGTGTGTGTGTGTGTGTGTGTGTGTGTGTGTGTGTGTGGGAGTGTGTGAGTGTGGGGGTGTGTGTGGGGAGTGTGTGCGCATGTGTGTGTGTGTGTGTGTGTGTGTGTGTGTGTGTGTGTGTGTGTGTGTGTGTGTGTGTGTGTGTGTGTGTGTGTGTGTGTGTGTGTGTGTGTGTGTGTGTGTGTGTGTGTGTGTGTGTGTGTGCGTGTGTGTGTGTGTGTTTGGGTGAGACTCATATCCTCTGGGGGGTGGGTTATACCATTTTGAGGCATGTACCACCCAGTACACATCCCATCACCTTACTTTACAAGGACTGCTGATATCATTCACCTTAGATGTACCTTTATACAGTCTAAGCTCTGTGGTATGTGCAATAACTGTGTAATACTATAGTGGAAATGGTTAGATAAGTAGGTTGGTTCTAATCTCAATGCCAACAACTATAGTAGTGTATGTGAAGCATATCCCCTGTGGCTGTTGTGTCTGTAGATTAGACCATTTTAAGGCCTGTTGACCCGCTACCCATCTACCCATGACATTACTTTAAAGACCCTGCTAATGGCATCTGCCTCACATGCACAATGTAACACTATACAGCCCATACCAGTCATCTGTGCAGATGTACATGGGATATTGACATGTTTACAACCTATATGTGGTCTGCGTCCCTGACAATCATTGCCAAATATTTCACAGTTGCCATACTGACAGACATGCCAGCATCAGACATCATACCTGACTGACACATTATGCTGATACAAAGTCTGTCACACTATCACTTGTGCAGGTATGTAGGAGCACTAGACGAGACCAATCACTATGTCTGATGGGTTATCCCACCATCCATAAAGGCATTGGCAAGATTACCTGTTGTAAGAAGTTGTGTGTTATGTCCCAGGCATATAATGTATGTGGAGCATGTCATGTGTACACAGAGCTATAGTACATATAATTGGATACATAGGGTTACTAATATGTCTATTGGCAACTGTGTATGTGTTTCTGTATGCACAGCCGCTGTGGCTGTTTTCAGTGTGTGTATGTGATGGCTATACTATTTTGTGTGCTTCTTACACACTGAGAACTCCCCCATTGCCAACCTAATGTCAGCCCATACAGATGTCATTCACTGTACAAGCAAGTTACAAAGTTTCTAACACCAAGCCACTGTGGTGCAATGGTCATACCACTGTGTATTGTACATTAATAGATGGGTAGTTCATATACTTTGATAAGTGTCACCTCCATGTGCATGTGTGTGCAAGATGGCTCTAACATGTTAAGGACCTTGGAACCCACCATTGGCAATCCTAACAGCCCCTGCAATTGTCATCCACTTCAATAGTAGCGGCAGACATTGCCACACTACAGCACCACTGTGCTAGCTGTGTTATGTATCTAGCTCTATCATTCATAAGACTGTGCAGGTAGAAGCTGTGCTCAGCCCTTCATCAGCTGCCCCATGTACAGGACTATGTCTCTGTGTGCACTACCAGTATGAGAGGCTAGATATGCATATGAGATAGCAGACACACATGCTGGGATTGTCATGTTACACTAACACAGGCTGACCTGTGTCAGGAATACATACCTCAAACCTGTCATACACAGTACCAGGCAGATCCTCATCAATTGCATGTTGGTCGAGTCGATGTGACAGAAATGGTAGGGACAACATGTGCTGATAGCTGAATCTGTTGCAGTGAAAGTAATGGCTAAGCTGGTGAGGAACCTAGTGCCAGTACTCAAGTGACCTCCTTTGTATATGTGAGTCTGTGGTCCTACAGAACACCCAAGTGACATGTATGCAGGCTAGGTGGCTGTGTCAAGGGTATGGATGCAAGTTCACACTATCTGCCACAATTGCCCCTCACACACTGTTGCATGAAAACACATCTGGTAAACATGTACATATACAGCTATACCTTGGCTATGAAAATGTCACTGTATTTCCAATCTGCCTTACTCAGCATTGCTACTGCCAGCAGTCCCACAGTCCTCAGACACATAGACACCTGGAACACTACCAAAATACAATATGTGACACACAGTTAGTCATCAGTACTAACAGCAATAGTGCATCATGGCTAACAAGGTACATACACCTCAATGTGTGCCCATAACTACTGCCAGCAGACACCACCTTACACAGCATGACATTGCTACACTGTACCATAGTCAGTCTGTGCATCAGACCCATATGAGCATGTCCGTGCATCAATGGTATGGATAACGGTAGAGGCACATGTATCATCACATGCACAGGGTGTAGTGTTGGATTGCCAGAGGGCTAAGCTGAGCCATATGGCTGACATCATGTGTGTGTGTGTGCGTGTGTGTGCGCATGTGTGTGTGCGTGTGCGTGTGTGTGTGTGTGTGTGTGTGTGTGCATGTGTGTGTGTGTCTGGAGGGGTGATGTTCAACTGGGCCGTGCAGAGGAGCTGTGCTTGTCTGGTGGTGACTGGCCTGTGATAGGTATGTATGACTGATTGTCTGCACACCATCATGTGATGTGGATGCCCAGCACAGGGCTATGTTGGCAAGGTGTTGACCATACATGGCAGGATGTACGGTTCTCCATCTCCCAGCAGGGATGCGGTAACTGGCTCTGCCAGGAGTAACACTGGCACCGCCAGGCTCAAGGACAGATGCAGTACTACTCCCTGATGGTGACTGCTGTCTGCTGGACACGTGCCCCTGATGGGACTGGCCAGGACAACATGCCTATGGCCTGCTCCAGTGTGGTGTGGAAATCACCCTCCCTTCATTAGTACTGTTGGTACTGCCACTATGGGACTGTGAATGTGCATGGCCATGTAGGCTCACAGCTGATCATGTTGCTGATCTACATCCACCTGGCTGACATACCTCTTAGAGCAAGAAATCTGGACAAAACCATAAATAATGGAGGGTCATAGGTCCAGTAATAGTTACACTTTTTAAATATTGTTGTTATAAACTTAGAAATGTGATATAATCATATGTCGTGCAGTAGCATAAATCTTCTGAGGAATATGAAATCTGAAACTCAAATGTATTTCATTATTTTCTGACTTCAACCCTCAATGATTTGCCAATGATTTGTCAGAAAAAACACATGTTTATCATAAAACTGACCAAAAATGTAAGGCATAAATCTGGACATTCTGCAAAAATCTGTACAGTTGAGAGGTATGCTGGCTGATGCCCTATTCCCACCACATGCTGAAGCACAGACATTGCACAGCTGAGCAGTAACAGTGTCTCACCCCACTTTCTATCCACAGCATTGGCAAGATGATGCATGGCATCAGAAATGCAGTGGAGGTCGTCATGCATGGTAGGGAGTGATGCATTCATGACTATGAGCATCTGTCTGGTGTTGCAGTTAGTATGCATCTGTGCCTGATGGACCATAACATGAATCTTTTGACACCTGCCATGGCACTTGCAACAGGGGCTTGTTGGGCAGCAGTCCTCTGTCGAGTACCCCTGTCCATCGGCCTGTGTGTGACCTCACCTGCTCTCTACCTATGACTGGTGTCTACACTCACACTCACCATACTCAACACACTAGACTGTTCCATGCCACCACCCTAAACCTGTCCATTATCCGTGGCTGCTGGGGACTGGGCACGTGTGGGCATACTGACTGTGTGCAAGGACATGGTGGGTGAAAGTGGAATACCAAACAATGGAATGGATCCAGGCAATGACAACCCCACTTGTGCCTCACTATGACTACCCACATCCAGGTATCAACCCCACCTGTGCCTCACTATGACCACCATCATCATGGGAGTCTGCTAAGACACTGACATCAGGTTGTGAGGGGGAGGGATACCAACCTCTGTGTTCACCTGTGAGGGAAAGACATCATATGTGAATCAATACCCTGCATTATTATGTTTGCTAATACACACACACACACACACACACACACACACACACACACACACACACACACACACACACACACACACACACACACACACATGCGCGAGTGCACACACACTCCTGGTACAGTCTGGCACAGCTGTGACACCTATGGTCTCTTCAGGGCAGACTCTTTGGTTGTTCTGCCTGCTGCAATCCATCTCTTTCACTGCTACTGTAAGGCCCACAAGAAATTATTGCAAATCCTACTGTGTAATGTGCCTAGCAGCAGAATGGTAATTGTGGCCAAGACCTAGGCTATGGGAGTGAGCTATACAGTATAACCAAGTGCATATGCATACACTGTAAGAGCTTACTTACTGCTATACAGACCTCACACAATGACAAGATGTAATGATATGTGATGATAACTGATGAAGGGACAAGACTATACAGTATCACTGCGGTACCTACACAGTTCAGACTCACAGGGATTCATTTCAGACAATATTGCAGGACAGTCTGCAATACATACAAGAAAAATGTAAAGTAGTAGGTACATAGCCTCATAAGATGATATCAGACTATTGGCCCTGATGCCCTCATAAGCCTGGCCCAGACTTTGCCCATGACCCTTCCAAGCCAGCACCTGCTTCCCCTGTCCAGTTGGTATACCTGCAGGATCCCATGTGTGTCCCATCCATTTCCCATGCAGTTGTCCAGCTTCTTCTTCAAGAGGGCTATACAAGTACTCTGCTAGACATGGGGAGGGAGGGTATTTTAAAGACAGCTATTGCATGGGACACTACACTATCCCACCAACCAGTTCTATACATGTCACAGACCAGGTGAGGGCCTTGTGTGCATGATGTGTGGGGTCTGTCTTACAGATATGCAGAAATGCCATCAATCCTGGTTTGTAACTGGCCTTGTATACCAGGCACAGGTCACCTATGATCAGTCTGTATGAGAGTGAGTACAGTCACAGGGCTTTCAGCCTACCTGTATTGGGTAGATGTTACAGAACATGGATTTGCCTGGTCAGGAGCCTCTGTGGTCTCTCCAACTGCTACATTTTTTGGCAAGGTACATGCCAAAGGAGCCATTGTACTTGGTAATGCATCTGATAAGGGTGGACTACAGGGATGTTGTGGCCTCCTGGTTCCTGGATGACATACCCGTATTTGTGAGGTAGGACATGTAGACAGCCTTCCATGCAATGGTACCCACATGGTGAGAAACTGTCAGGTTGCTATTAACCTTGGTGCACAAGTTGCCTCACACCTGATTGCATGCTCAGTACATTATTACTGTAATAATTAGTGTGGATGACATCTGCCACAGCAGGGAGAATGATGCCTCTCCTAGCATTCAGTTTGCAGAAATGCTTCTTGCACCAGTCATTAATCAGGTGAGGGCCTCTTGGGGGATACTCACATCAGTAGGGGAATGTAAGACAGTGGCCAGCTTGCAAGCATCTGTGCACCTGGTCAGCCGCAGACCTCTGCTTTTGTCCTGTACCTCAAATATGTATATCTCAAACAGTAAAGGCCCCCCCAAACTGATCCTTGGGGTACAATGCTTTGGAAACTCTACTATTAGAGGTGGGTTCCACTACTTTGACTAAGTTGGTACTATCATTAGGCCAGTTAGCTACCCATCTGGTAACATACAGGTTGATGCCTAGCTGTGTAGGCATATGTATCCTGACCACCTGGGGATTATTGTGAGAGAATTGGGCTAGGTGAAGGTAGGCATTGTTCACCATTTTCCCCTCGTCCTTGTGTTTGTTGACAGCTTCAGAGTGGTCGACCAAGTTTAACAGGCCTGATTTCTCTTTGAAAATACCATGCTGTGTGGGCTCAGGAATTTTGATATTGCTGATGGCCCTGTTCATAATGTCCTTGATATTGCCTTCCATGCCCTTGCAGAGCAGGTTAGTTGGACTGATGTGCATATGATTGGCTGGGTTGGTGGATTGCTTCACTTTTGTGTGTAGGGATGACAGTGGCTGTCCTTTGTGCAGATGGGATGACAGCAGTACACAGGCTTTGGTTGACTACAGTGTGGAATGGCCTGTGTTCATGTAGGATGCAGCCAGGGATGGCATCAGTTTTATGTAGACTTCTGTGTGTTGCCTTTGAGAGGACATTATGGACCTGCTTCCTGATTATGAGAGGAGGGGGGCAGGTTCACTGCATGCACATGTGTACAGATGAGGGAACAGGGGGGTGATGATTACACTTCACCTGTCTGCAGCTGGTTGACTATATTTATGCCGTATGTGTATGTGGTGTTATTGACCACCAATACAGAGCAGATTTTTGTGTTGCCTCTGGGATTTCAGGCACATGTGTGGAAGGCCTAGTGATTGGCCTTGGTGGATGTGTCCAATTTGCACTCAAAGATAGCCTTAGGGTAATTTACCTGTGACTGTATTTGCTTGTGCACACCAAGGTGACATTGCTTCCAATAAGGCAACTGTTCCTTCTTGGCCCTGTCCAACAATTATTTCCACCTATTATGGCATTTTTGTAGTGCTGCTGTTCACCATGGATGTGTATCCTACATTGAGGGAGATGGTGTTGTCCTGTCAGGTATTGCTGAGTCCATACAGCTATGTAGGGGCCCACATAGTATTGTGATGTGGGCCTGGACAATACTGCTAGTTCCAAATGATGGGACATTGGCTGTAAAGCTATTTTTACCTGCTCTGAGGAGAGTTATAGCCATTTTTGTAAAGTTAATTTTGTTTGACCCTGACAAGGGGGAAGGCTGGGGAGATGGTGACCTGAACAGTAATGGCTATGTGGTCATACCATACCAAGGAGGATGACACTGTAGGAGTGCTACAATGGCTACTCATGTTGGTTAGGACCAGGTACAAGATATTTCCACCTGTCATAGGAGTGTTTTCCAGCTGATCCACTGCATTGTGATTGACAGAGCAGAGGGATCTCTGTGCATTCATGTTCAGGTGGTATAGGTCATGCACACTATGGTTGGGTAGTTGAAGTCACCCAGGAGCAGGGTAGATGATTGAATCCTGACAGATTCCGGCAAGTTCCAATAGGCGTGGTGGGTGTCCATAGTTATGGTTTGAGGCCTGTAGCTAGCTATCATTTGAGTAGGTGTTTTGTCAGCTGATAACTGCACTCGGGATGTCTCCCATGCATCATACTGTTTTACTATCCTGGAGGTGTGTATGCATATGATGATGTTCAACACTCCACTTCCTGTGGCATTGTAGCCCTTCATTTGGGGTCTAAACATATGATGGGATGAGTAATCTAGCAAGGTTAATGTGCTCTCCACAGCTACAAAGCAGGTGTCAGTGACTGCACAAATGTCAGCATCCTACAGGACAAGGTACGCTTGCATTGACATGGGTTTCATGATAAGACACCTAGCTCCTGTTAGAGCAAGACACCTGCACAAAGGCACACATCACTATTGGGCAAAGGCTGGAAAATATTGTCACTTTATGAATCTAGCTTAAACACACTTAGTTGCCAGTAAAGACAGGATTGAATTCACAGGTCTACTCAGCAGGATATGACATCTGACAATCAAATGTATGCTATTATGTTATGACTTAATTCTTTAATGGGTTGCCAGTGATGTGCCAGATAATATATAACTGTATGAGACACTGACTACAAATATGAGGTAGACATGTTGTCAGTCTGCAAAACTCTGGACAGTTGCCAGGTATAGGCTCAGTATATCACAAACAGTTCAACACACACTTCTGCACCTGTTGTGTACTATGTACATACCCTATATACGTCTCTTACATTTGTAAGACAAGCATATGTATCATAGTAACATTCACATGTGACATATGAATAATTACAACCTCCCAGGTAGCTGGCCTAGCAGTGTCACACTCAATACTGGACAACAGACACTCACGGGGTAGTCATACATGAGCTGACCTTTGCTTGGGTGATTCAGGGGCCAGAGATGTGATCCATGCCAATGCAGACAGGGCAAGCAGGAATGGCCATAGGTGCTGGACAGCAGCATGTGAGTCCAGCAGGTCTTTTTGCGACCTAGTGTTTAATGTCCTATTTGACATTATTGCATCCCCCTTCTGCATTCCATTAAAAGCTTACATGATTGACATACCTGTTATAGGTGCTGAAGAGTTTCTTCAGAATAATGAAAATGGCTAGGTTTGTGTAGTTGCAGTCTGTCTTTGTGTAGATGGGTTCAGACCTGTGTTGCATAGGCAGAAGCTTGCTTTTTGTAGGTAATGCTCATGAACAGGTAATGGCCTGTGCACCAATCGGGGGCTCCCACTTGCTACTTGCATCCAGAGAAGCTGTGTTGTCTTTCCATTAGCCAATGCCATAGCGACACAGTTCTATAATTCAGTCCTTCATGTGGGCCTTGCCTCTCTTCCTTGCCTGTACGGAGGACATTATGAAGGTGTGGAGGCTGCAGCTTAACAGACAGTAGGTGGAAATACCTCTCTGGACAAGACATGTGGAGACAGCCCAACAACATGGGGGATGAAGCCCCAGAATTGGGTACAGATTTTAGGTAAGTATTTCCGTTATACACATAGAGGATTGCCAGATTAACAGGGTTGGTCTGGACATGCATTTTCTGCTTGACTTGACGTCTGACAGTGATATGTCTCTGACATGCCTCTTAACTGTCCGGATGTCCACAGACTGCCCAGAGATTTGACTGTTATGTTTGGTCTGTTCCTCAGGCAAGTTATGTTTTTGTGAAATCAGTAGGATAATGTGAGGATTGTAGTCATTAAATGTTGACATCCATTAGTGTTTCAGACATCATATCCTTTAGGGATGTTATGTTGCAACAAACTCTGTAACACCAGCAACTGTTTCAGTTTGTAACACCATTATGTGAGATATATCCTTCTTTCTGGCCCCCTGTCCCCAAAGTATGTCATGCTTTGTCCAGATGTCTTCCAGTAAGAGGTTCAGAAGTATGGTGTATCATTATTTACTGACTGCACACCTGGTACCATCCAAGTGACTTAGCAGACTCATGGAAATAGTATGTGGCAGTGGCCATAAATATGGTCCCACACCCTGGATATTCCGTGGAAATTTATACAGTTGAGAGTTATGTATGTCTGGCCATGGTTAACAGACTGCCAAGATTGTGTAGCAGTGTTGTGTGTAAATGTTTGTTGGGATGAGTAGGGAGTGTAGCAGATGTAAGTGTCATAGATCCTTTTATATCTGACTGTGCCTGCTGCTACAGTTGCTGGTGGTCTATTAGGTGTATATGTTTGTAGAGGCAGACTGGGAAATATCCTGTAACACCTCAGAATTCCCAGTAGACTGTCAGTTGGGCCAGTATATGTTAGTATAGTGTGTATTGTGTGACTGGAAATCAGGATATGTTTGTTCAAACAGTCATTCTACTCTAGAGTTCATTTGGAGTACTGATATGTTGCTGTGACTGTGGAACAAATGGTCTGGGTGGACATTTTTGCATCGATATCTGCTTTTCCCTATAGTTCCAGCCCTGTAGTGCATGATATATTTGGAAATACATGGGTAATTCCCCAGAGCTGATTTGGGGTAGTGTCATGTTGCTCTTACTGTGGTTCAGAAGGTGATGGGTGAAATCATAAGCAGTTCTCAGGGTTTTTTCTCTTTTGCTACATAACTGCAGTTGTATGTCTCCATTGTCCAGATGTCTAGACACTGTCCAGCTGCATGGCTCATATGACTGGTCTCTTCCCCATAACAGTTGTAGGTTTCTGACAAATCACTGGGATGTTGTGAGCATTGACATCAGTAAATAATGACATTTATTTGTGTTTCAGACCTGGAATCTATCAGGAATTATATGATAAATCAAACCATGCTACTCTAGCAGACTTCTACACGTATAACAGCCATATTTCAAAGGTGTCACTATTGATTGCCCTTTATTCCCCCACTTTCTCAGGCTTTTTGCAGATGTCTTGCAGTAAGAGGTTGTTTTTTCATATATATATATATATATATATATATATATATATATATATATATATGTGTGTGTGTGTGTGTGTGTGTATAAGAGTACTATGGATATATATCTTACCCTTATGTTAAATGACTGTAGTACATGATATGTTTGTAAAAACATTTCAAACTCTTGCAACTCAGATGGTGTACAGGTACGCTGCTGTGATTGTAATGCACGGGGTCCTGGGTTCAAGACTTGGAAGTGATGACTTTTTTCATTAATGTTAAATGACCAGAATGCATGATATGTTTGTAAAAGCATCATAAATTCCCACAGCACAGAAGGTGTAGTTGTACATCACTGTGATTGTAGTGCACAGCATCCTAGGTTTGAGATTTGGCTGATTATTTTGTTGCTGGGCAGAACAAGGGCTGATGGATACAGAATGATTAAGGCACTTTTAAGCAGTTGTAAGTTGGTTTGCACAGTTTTTCAGGGAGCTAAGCGATGCTAACAGATGGTTAAGCCCTCTTAGCTTCACTTAGCACCGCTTACTCCCACTAACACCTGTGCTAATTTCAATTAAAGAAAAGAAAAAAGGGTGATAGGAAAGTGGTGAAATGGGGGCAAGCAGGGGGTAAACATTAGGGAAACCAGCTAGTGATGTGGAGGACAGGTGTAGGAAAGGTCCACAGCTCAACATTTCTTCTGCAGCAACAGCTGCGAATAATATGTAGAATTTGGAATTTACAGCCTCAAACCCCACAGAGATAGGTATTGGCAACAGACATTTGTAGAATAATTTGTGGGTAGATTGATTCATTTCACTGTACATGGAGGCAAAATGTAGAGCTATGTATGGTGCAATGATTTTTTTATGGTACAGATGCCCCTTTTTTAGGTGAGAGTAGGATGTTGGGGAAGCGCTGTAGGTATGTTTGGGGAGGTAGCTTTGGCAGGAAGTAGCATTTGCAGACAGACAAGAGACACAAGATAGCAGACAGGGGTGGTATATGACACATGAAGGGGTAAACACCTTGGACGGGGAGGATGGTTGAGATTCAGAGGCCCATAAGCCCCCAAATGGATACAGTGATACTGAGGTCTCCACCAATGGGCAGTCACCACTGCGCCTTCATGACCCCGAAGGTGGCTGTGCTGGGGGCGGGACAAGAGGGGCAGCCTGCCTCTCGAGGTGCACCAGGCAGCCCTCCATCTGGTGCAGCTGCCCACCCAACTCAGAGCAGATGATGCTGTGCACCATACCCTGGAACATTCTGTGGGTTACAGGCTCCACTCTGCACCCTCTCCTGGCGGGGACGGGCCCCATCCCCCAAGGCATTTCCACCTGAAGATGGTGCAGAACAAGAGGAGGAGGATGTTCTAGGTTGGGTCCCAGATGTGCTGGGGCCCAATGCCACAGTCAGATGGGGTGGGACAGGCAGATACACTGGAATCTGCCTTCCCAAATGTGCTATGGTGTTTTGGTTTTCCCAGATATATTGGTTAGTCTTGAACAAAAGATTGCAAAATTAGTTATAACAGCATGCATGGGTGTTCCCATTAACCCAAACCAACAGATTTAAAACAGTTGCATAGCAAACAGAACACACACATAAATGGAACAACAGTAAGCATTTTAACAGCATGCAAGTTACATTGATGGCAACAGGCCACCAATACTCGTATTTGAACAAGGTGTATTAATATGCAACCAATGAAATATATGAACAATAATGGAACACATGTCATAAAAATAGATTTTGGGAACAACATACCCATAGTATATGAATAGTAATTACTGATGCAGATGACGAGTGGGAGAAATAATATAAAGTCCATTAACAACTGTATCGGCTTCTATTTTTCACAACAGCACTGCTCAATACTCCACAGGTCTGCCCTCACTTTACATCGACCTATGGCCCATAGCTTCTGTGGGACAAACATACCTGTTAGACTGTCAACCTGTAATAGTATGGGCAGATTGAGTAAACTGTGGCTACTTTACTAGAGGGGGCTTTTACATGTCAGAGTTATATAATTAACAAAGAAGGAGTACCCTGCAACGATGTTGTATGGGTCTGCTACTAGTATAGTTCACCTGGACTCCTATCTGTGTTCAAGGTGATTGGCAGCAGTGACCACTAGTCGTAAAAGCATGACACTTGAGAGTCATGTATCTGGAAGAGGGAGTGGTGTATTTACCTATCCTACTGACATTTGCAGGCATGGGGTTGGACAGTGAGACTGTTGTACATGGTGTATTGTTATACCCTTCAGCTACTACAAACATTTAGTTACCTGTAAGACCTGTGGAAAAAATGTTACCGCTATCTGACTGTTTCTACACATATTCCAAATTTCTTGAGTGTATATATGCACATATCCCAGTATCACTTTGTGGATTCGAACCATGTGTGGGTGTGCTCAAATGAAGTACAAGGCTGTTTCTCATCACACTGGGATACTGGGGAACTGAAGTCTCTTGTTTGACTGTTTTCTGCCTAATACTCTGTGGGTTAGACAGTCTACCCTTGTAATCCTGAGATTCATGCATGACAGATAGTTACTGTACTGTGTAGTAATCCTTTGAAATTATACGATCTGGAAAACAAAGGTTAGCACAAGGCACTGCAGCAGGGGGCACACTATAATACATTTGACATTAGTATTCAGGGTTCGGATCTTAGTGCATAACATATGTCGTATTTCAGGTATATCTTGATTTATAGCTCCAGAAGCTACTGTTTTGCATACTATCTGATTCTCAGAACAACCTCTGTTAATTCATGCTGTCAAAACCATATTTTCTGTGCAGATCCTGTACATATTCTGTTTCTACAACAACATACCGGAATAAACACAACAGCTGGTGATTTAAGCTTTTATTGTAGTAATATGTGCAGCTTGGTCTGCAAACTTCTCCCCCCTCCCCACCAAAAGGGCAAATATCTATCCCAGCAGAGTGCTGCCCCCCCTGACATCTCAGATGCTCAGGTAAGAGCTGTCCTCTCCAAAGCAAAAAACACAGCATCAATGGGACCAGACGGTGTCCTGGGCTGCATCCTACATGAACTCCAAGAAGAGCTAAACCCAAACATAAAACTACTGTTCAATCTCAGCCTTACTACAGGATATCTACCCAAAGAGTGGCGTAGAGCAACAGTGGTCCCTCTCCACAAATGTGGTGCCTCAACGGATCCTGGAAACTATCGCCCCATAAGCCTGACTAGCTTGGTCTGCAAAGCTATGGAAAGGATCATCATGGACCTCATAAATAAAGATATTGGGGACCTACAGACACTGGATCCTACCCAGTTCGACTTTGTTAAGGGCAGATCCTGCCTCTTAAACCTGGTTGATTTCTTTGAAAAAGTCACCGAGGCCATTGACGAGGGGATGGTGGTCCACACAGAATACCTAGACCTCGCAAAAGCCTTCGATATAATACCCCACTCGGGCATTATAGATAAGCTCACCAGCTTAAATATAAACCCCTATGTCACTAGATGGGTTGCAAACTGGCTCAAGGACAGAACCCACATGGTTAGAATTGCAGGAGCCATGTCAGACTCCAAATCAGTTACAAGTGGCATCCCACAAGTCTCAGTCCTGGGACTTCTCTTGTTCAGTATATATTTCTCGGAGGTACAGGCCAACACAGAAGGACTGTGGCTGACCAAGTTCGCAGATGACTGCAAACTAGGGACCATAATCGACTCTCCAGCCGACACAAGCATCCTACAAAAGGGCCTCATAGAAACAGACAACTGGTGCCAGGGCCATGGCCTCATGCTAAACGCCAAAAAGTGTATAGTCATCCCCTTTGGCAAAAACAAAGTGCCCACAAATTACCACATAGGTGGTAATCCATTAAGTACGGAAGAAGTAATTAGGGACCTGGGGACCCAAGTTGATAGCAAACTTTCATTTGAAAACCACGTGGCCAAAGTGGTTAGAACAACATTTTATATAGCCCACCTAATCATGAAGGGATTCACATCTATATCAGGGGAGGTCATCGTGCCTCTTTACTCATCCCTCATCAGGCCCATAATTGAGTACAATGCCCCTTTTGGGATGTACCTTACCAGGCACCTGCAGCAACTGAAAAGACCCCAAAGGTACCTCACCAAGAGGATCCAAAGGGGTCAAACAGATGCCATATGCTGCCCGGTTAAAGAAACTCCAGCTCTACTTAGTGGCATATCACCTGCTCAGAGGCGATCTGTGCCTGACGTATAAAGCCATGTCCAACCCGGAATTAATGGACATGCTGCACCTCAGAAAATCCAAATCCCATTGACCTACGTGCTCCAGAGACTTGAACCTCAGCACTGAAATAAATAGGACATGCTGGAGGGACAGATTCATAACCCAGAGGCTCCCTTCACTCTGGAATAAAATCCCAGTCCAGGTGAGTGGATGGGAGATTGTAGGTTTACCCCGGGTATCACTTCTGTGTCACTGTTAGACAGAGGCACAGTATACTAACCTCGAAAAATGGGTGGCGAAAGCCAAACACACTCTGGCTAGGCTTATAAATGCCCTAGGGCAGATAGCCTAGTATGAACCTATGAACCTATGAACCTATATGACACAGTGCTCTACTACTGCATATGCTGTAGATGACTATTAGTCTGGCAAACTTTTTTTAATCATTACACACAGAATACAGTAAACAATTTACTCCTTCTTATTTATTTCACTATATATTGAAAGGTAGATCTGTACTTACCAGATTATTTCTGCATCCTTGTCAGTCTATCAGCATGGGCTTCAATGTTCATAGCCCACTTTTCTGCAGCTCTAGGGGTAAGGAACAAACATTATGCATACCTATCTATCATATACACAGGCTAGAATTTGCTACAGCTATATCTGGGATACTTACAAACTGCTGGAGCATGCCAGTCCCAGTCATCTTAGATCCATTGGGCCAAGAGCTCCCACTGCCTATACTTTAGGTCAGCATAATGATGCCATACCTGCTCTCCAGGTCTGGGGATTCCAGTGGCACTGGTGAGGTCATGTGGCAGTTGGTCCCAGACCTCCGTTTTGTACTGAGAGCCCTGGTACTGGCCTGCAGCAGTATGTCATCATGGTGTTCTATGAGGATTCCAGCCATGACCCTGTACCTCAGGATGCCCAAAAGTGCACTCCCTCTCCAATGCCAGACATGTTCCTGCAGAGATCAAACTACAACAGGTTGTGGCTGTATTCCCACCTTCCCAGTTTAAATAAGGCCATATTCCCACCCTTTGCCATCATTGGACCATTTCAAAAATGCTGAACACAGCTTAGCAATGGGCAAACCTGCTAAGCTGGTTTGATCAGTGCTTAATGGGGTAATTGCTGAGCATTGATTAACAGTGCACACATCCATTAAGCTGAGCTGACTGCTGCTTAGCATTCACATTTAAGCAATGCTAACCATTGCTCACTTTTAATTTTAATAAAATATCAGGATAACTACTTAATCATTACTGACATATTAGCAAGCATATATGATTTACTTTACATGACGTTCCTCTATGTGCTTTCATTACATTACCATGGGGTTTAACTATACCATATTGGACACTTGTGCATACACTGCTAACCCTTGCTCACTTTCATTTTAATAAAATAGCAGGATAACGACTTTATTAATCATTACTGATACATTACTACATGTATATGATTTACTTTACATGACATCCCTCTATGTGTTTTCATTACATTACCATGGGGTGTGACTATACTGTAGGGACACGTGTATACATGGGTGATTTCACGTTATATGCACTCATACTTACATTTTACGCCAGCTACACTACCCTGGTTGACAAATATCAATTACTACATAATTTAAAATTAAAATAATAATTTCAATACTGCTTTCCCATGTAAAAATAAAGTGCCTGTCTTGGTACTCAGACTGTGAATGCTGCATGCAAAGCCAAGACTCTAACCACTACACTATCTCAACAGAAGGGTTTTAGCTGTATATTTTATTTATCTCCTATGGAATGTGTAACAATGCTGAGCAGAGGGCCATAACATGCACACCCACTCAATTATGCGTAAACATACCTTAGAATGGAAAAAAAAATAATAAACCAACTTTATTTACATGTATCTGTACTCCTTGTCAGTCACAGTAAGGGAAATTGTAAAAGGGACACATAGGGACAGATTTTAATTCTTTCTTTTACAAACTTAGGAAGTGTGACTGTGGTTTTCTAGCAAATCATTGGTGAATCACTCAGGGTTTAAGTCAGAACATACATTTGGGTTTCATATGTCATACCCTTCAGGAAAACCATGCTAATGCATACCTTTTATTCTATCAACTTTTCGAGTTTGCAAGTGCAATATTTATAAAGTGTTCCTATTTTTCTGCCATGGTCTCTCCATTATTTATGGCTTTGTACAGCCTTCTTGCTCTAGCAGGTTGAGAGGTAAGTGAGGCAGTCATCTGGGCATTCTGTGAAAACCTGTACAGTTGAGGGCTATGCCCGTACAGAACTTTTACAATGCAGGGTATGTGTGACAGAACTGATCAGATACCCCCTGCATTGCTTTCTTGCTCCCCCTGTCCGCAGGCACTGAAATACGCATTTTATTTGATTTTTAGTGTCCGTGGACACTGAAAGGCTTTTAAAATTTGCTGTACAACACTTACTGAGTGCAGAGGGTGCTCTAGATGTGTGCTAGATGTGTGTGCACTACCTAAACATGCTCCCTGCACTCAGTAGTATTAGTGTCCTTTTAGCCTTAGTAGCAAAGTGCCTTCAGGAATATGGAAGGTGCGCTGCTGGTAAAGTTACAGCTACACGGACACAATTTTCTCTGTGCAGGAATAGCACTATTCCTGCATGGAGTTTATTGAATCCAGGGTTATATCTATCATACTTATAAAAGAGAATACCAAGTATCTCAAAATTAAGGTTCTATTAGCTACAAAGGCAGTTAGGCAAAAAAAAAAGACAAAATATATGGTAATTTAACTAACTGGCAGTTTATTGCAAAAATAAGTGATAAAAGTGCAGAACAGCACAATTTAAACGTATGTATAAGAAGTAAAAAAGCCAATAATAAAGTAGCAAAAGCCTCAGTCAATAATGTCTACTCCCACAGTACAACAGCAAATTGCTTCAGTCACAGAATAAAAAAAATGCTGCTGCCCTCAGCAAGTTAGCACTTAGTCTAGAAAACTAGCTGAAAACTGTACATTAATGTAACAGTAAATTACAAACAGAAGTAAAACAGTAGACAGTGGACAGTCACAGTAAAGACAGTTTTATGGAGCTGGTACCTAATGAATTTATAATGTAGAACAGTCAGTGTACTCTGCTTAATCTAGTACCACAGCATCCAAAGTATACCTGCCACAAGGCCACATGTTTATCATCCCCACTCTCCTTCAGTAAACTGATCTTACTAATTTACTGCCCACCGTGTTGCTATTATGCTAGGTAGGTCCTGAGCATACCTTCTCAGTAATCTTTAGTACCATTGTATATGATGCCTTCCATTTAAAACAACAAAGCCATGACTCTTTCAGTTGCCACTCAAACATCTTATTGTGTTTGCTATTAACTCCCAACATCTTTACTAATACTCCACATGTTACTTACTACAGATAAAAGAAACCAGTCTGCACCCCTCAGCACATCAGGAAAAGATGAGATCAACCATACCAGCCTCTCCATGCATTTACTCTTTCCAGGTTACATTGAATCAGTCATGGGCAGGCACTTCCCCAATAATAAATAAGACAACCATCATCACCTACAGTCTCCCTACATCTCATACAGCAATACCTTTACTGTAAATGCTAAAAAAC
Organism: Protopterus annectens; assembly: GCF_019279795.1. Classification (NCBI taxonomy): domain Eukaryota; kingdom Metazoa; phylum Chordata; order Ceratodontiformes; family Protopteridae; genus Protopterus; species Protopterus annectens. The sequence goes on from NC_056731.1 coordinate 957,015,364, forward strand.
ATCAAAGCCAACATCACAAAACTAGAATAGATGCATGCCTGGATAATACGACATACCATAATTCCCAAATATGTAAAGCAAATCTTGGAAACAGAATAGATGGCACATGCATGCACAGGAAGAAACCTTACAGTGTTACTTTTCACAACACCTCATTCTCAACTGAAGAATTTAGTTTTAAATGGCTTGCTCTTTGCATATCCCTCTATAATAACATTGTTCTCACAACTATTATTGACTAGCCCCCTGTATCCTGTATCCTTTATACATTTTTGTCCCTTCTGTTTTTGTTATGCAGCAGTCCTTTACTTCATCTTTTCCACAATACACCAAATGTAAAAAGTAACATTATATCCAACCTAACAATTTCATTCTTTTCTCTTTCATGTTTACCATACAATATCCTTTACATATTCATTTCAGTGAAGTCTTTCCAATCATCTACATTTTTAAATTTTTCTCAAAAGGACTCATTCATTTTACATTGCAGTTTCCAATATCATAACAAATTCTTTCTTCTATTTCTTTACATATGTCCCTTATTTGGTAACTTCTCCAAAAAAAAAAAAGAAAAAAATTCACAAAAAGTCCTCAACGTTACATAAATCTTTCAACCTTTCCCCTATTTGCTTTATGACATTTTGACATTTCTATTATTATCTAATAAATTAATCCATGGATATACAAAAAAATTGCAATTTTTTTTTTCATATGCATCATTCCTTTTCTTATTACAGTTATCATTTTGTTCATAACTTTAACTTATTTACATATTCCTTTCTTTAAATAATCTGGGTAGACTCCATGTTTGTATTGGCTACGTGTTCCAAAATGTTCCTAATACAGCCACAGAAAGGAGTCTACAAGGAAACAACAGCAAGTAAAAGCTCTTACATTTGTACAGAACTGCCCTTAACGTATAATGCCACACATATTTTGACTTAATAACACAGGGTAGATGCTAAAAAAATCAGTGTAACAGTCATATTAATTATCTTTTAAGTGCCATGACATAAATGCAGCTTTACTCCCTCACCTCCAAATGAAGAATATATTTGTAAGTAATGCAGGCTGCTAAAATGTGTAAACTTCCATGAAACAGAGTATTATACTGTAATGTAAGCAGATACAGGATGTAGCTGATGGATTACAGTCCCATTTTATTAAAACATGTATTCCACTGTTACAACATTGGGCTCCTGTACAGTTTCCCTGCATACACAGTTACTAACCATGTAGATTTTGGGCTGTCAGCATGGTAAATATGCAAATAAGGTCCACATCTACATGATAATTGTTCCCTTACTTGCGTGCATGCTTTGTATACTTTTTTATACTTGTTAGCTACTGTTTACTAGTGGAGCTTTTCTCCTCGGGCCTCTGCTGAAAATGGACATGTATCCAGCCAGACTAGCCCGGTCAACAAATGTAAAATAAATAAATAAAAATAAATAAAAATAAATAAAAATCATTAGAACTGTTGAATCTCAAAAAAAGAGTAACCAAGTAGGCATGTTCACTTCATGTGGGCACTTCCACAGTGTTCTTGTTGAATACATGGCGACAGTCAATGCTGACATCAGGGGGAGGATTCAGGCTACACTTGCAGAGGTGAACATGTAGGGCTGTGAAGGGTGAAAGCGCTTTATTTGGTTGCTAAAATGTGTGGTCTCTTGTCTGGTTTACTTTTTTTTTTACTTTCCCATTGTTTATGTGATACGGTGCTTAGTGCAACCATGAGAAACAGAGGAATGAATGGCAGGTTTCGCTGTGTTGTTATGTAACTATTCCTATGGCAGCATGTATATGTGTTAGGGCTGGAATATTGATGGTCCTGGGTTTGGCTACAGTGTATGCAAACTTTCCTTCACTTTTTATGGTCCATGTTTGTGTGATATCAACAAAACAGAGGAAATATCAGTTTTGCCTGTGCTTACCTTATTTATGTGAAGGTGCACTGAGATGCGAGGTACGAGGAGCTGCATGTAAAACACTAATGAGTAAGCAACAAGTGTGTTTAATAGATGCTGATTATAGCAAAGCAGGAGAATTGCATGTTAACCAACCAATCCAACATGGTGGAGCTATTCAACAATGTATAAAGCATCAATGTAGCCTCCATTCTGTTTTTTCCTTTATCCTTCCAATACCATTGGAGTAGTGACAAGGAAATTTTAACCGACACAATGCTAGGGGCTGCTGCAGCTATTCTATACCTGCATCTGCTAGAGGCCAAAGCCAATGCTGCTAGTGCTGCTGATAGTAGGCCTAGGCTGAGAAGAAGAGTGTTCAGGCCCACGGTAATTTTCTAGGTGCTACATGAGTTGGCGATATTAGACCGTTTCAGGGTGGACAGGAACACATTACAAGAACTCTGTGAGGTCTGTCACCCTTAACTTACAGGAAGAGCTAACCTAGGGAAACCCATGCTAGTGGAAACTAAGGTATGTGTAACCCTTAGAATATTAGCAAAAGATACAAAGATCAACTGGGGACATGATGGGTATGTCATAGGCATCAGCCACCAGGATTCTCCACCAATTTCTGGATGCTATGCTCATACATGCCAGTGAGCACATATTTTCCCGCCATATTTATGAAGAGAGTGCCAGCAATATGGAGCTGTTTCACTGTGTAGTGCACTTCCCTGAAGTACTGGGTGCTATAGATTGCACTCATATACAAATTAAGGCACTAGGGTAAAATCTACATTAACTACAAATGATGCCACTCCATCAAATGCCAAGTCATGTGTAATACCCAGGGAATTATCTTGAATGTGTGTCGCAGGTAACCCTGGCAGTTATGACTCCCAAATCTGGCCACATCACAGCTGTACCAGATGATTGCTGGGGGAGCATCCCACAGGGCCATTTACTGGAGGATGCTGGCTATGCTCAGGAACTGTGCCTGATGACACCCATCAGAAGTGCACACACACCAATGAAAGAACAGCATAATGAGGAACACTTTCAAACTAGAAACATCATAAAGCATGTGTTTTGGCTTCTGAAGTGATGATTCCAGTGCCTAGGTATATCAAATAAAACCCTGCAGTATAATGTATGCACATGTACACAAATATTCACAGCATGTACTATGCTTCACAATCTGATCCTGCATAAACAGCTGCAGCAGTATCAGCAAGGGGAAGGGGAAGGGACACACATCCCCCCACCAACACCTAGGTCACCACAACCACAGTCAGAGGAGGACTCAGATAAGGAACCTACAGCTGCTGTCCCTATAGGTTGACATAGGCATGCTCATTATGCCCTTGCTTTGGCTAAGAGACAACGCATAGCACATTCACTGACTACCTAGGGACTTAATGCCTTTCTCCTACTCACATACATATAGTAAAATTGATGTGAAGTAACTTATGTAACCTTTACCTCCCCATGAGTTGGCTATGTACTGCTTGTATCAGACAGAGTCAACCCTGAACTGAAGGTATGTCAACTGCTGCATTTGCAAGGTAAGTCCTGAACTAAAGTGCATTATTTAATAATATTATAGCATATCCTTATAGTTCTTAACCTGGTACAGTACGCAAGTAAACAGTGGTGGATTTGTACAGAAAGTACCTTAACATGTGACACCAGACACTTATTTTACTAATATTTTCCATTAATAATTAGTTGGTCTCAGGCATGAAAAATTCACAGTCATACCTCTGAAGAATTCTAATATTCCTTGCATGGCCTCAGTTTAGTACCGTACCTTTGTACTGGTAAATCATTAAAGACAGAAGTTAGAAAGTAAAGCAGACTGGAACCACATTTTTTTATGAATGTGCCTGTGTGAAATAGTTTTGAGATAATATTGAAGTTTTTTAAAGCATTATTTACAGGTAATTTTTCCCTAACCAAATCAATAATATTCATCAATGTAAATTAATGTTTTATAACGAGCAATGCCAAGTCATACTTTTTATGGACAATAGTAGCACAAAAAAGTGTATAACAAAAAAATTGAAGTCTACCACCTCTCCAACTATGTCAGGTTTTCTGACCCTACTTGAAGAAGTGATTTCCAGAGAAACCAAAATGAGAGAAGTGAGAATAAATCTGAGAATTTGTGTTAATAATCCCTGGATAAACATTTATTTTCTCATTGAAACTTTTCATAAAGACTAACTCTTTCTATTATCTGATGTTTATTATGCAATCCTTTTGCTATTGTTTTATCATTTTACCAATTTTGGGCCTTGTAAATAGTGTATATCATTTAGTGTGTTTTTTCATTGTTCTTTTATGTTCTAAATTTGTATCCATGATTTTCATATTGTTGTTAAAATTATAATTTTCTTACTTCAATAAACTATTTGATTAGAAAAAAATAATTTAGAAAGTGATGATACATACTGCAGTTTCAGACTTTAGACTGGTCTGTGTCATAACAGTAACTGAGCTTTGTCCTCCCCCAGAAAAGGAGTGTACCCTTGTGTGATGTCCCATGACTGGACCAGTAATCATGGATCCTCAGTCTTCACCACTGGCAACAGTGGGGAATGTTCACTGGAATAATAACAGGTACACACACAGTATTTCCAGATGCAGCTCTCTGCATCAAGTGCAATTTCACTTAAGGGCACACAGAAACCACAGTCAGTCCAGGGCTGGTTTCTCCCTCTTTCTCCACATCCCCAGTAAGACTCCCCACTGGCACAGCTATAGAGTTAAAATATCACCTGAATAACCAATCCAAGACCTACCAGCAACCTCTCTGTCCAATCAGTGCTTTGTGTCCCTGCACAGGTAGCTGACACACACACACTCTTTGAGCTTTGATTCACACACACACACACACACACACACACACACACACACACACACACACACACACACACACACACACACACACACACACACCTGGGAGAGGCTGGCACAAGTTTACTAGCTATGCCCCCTTCTGCCCAGACTATAAGGTAGTTACCACTGCCACCAGTCAATTCCTCATTAAGGCCCTTAACAATGGGTGTCCAATCTTACTGTGTAATATTAATTTTAATACAAATGGTAGTTTGACCAAGAGCAAGGCTATTAGGAGTGGCCCACACAGTGTCACCGAATAAATATGCAAGTACTCTCAAAACCTAAATATCTCTATACAGATCAGCCACAATTAAATGTTTAAATATATTTAATAATAAATAATAGAACAAGACAATATTAAATATATATTCACAGTAACATTAGAGCTCAAAATCACTGGAAATATTTAAAACAACATTGCAGGACAGTCTCAAATAAATAAAGAAAAATACCTAAACTACGCTTCACTATATTCCTGACTGTATCCAAGAAAGTTACTATACCTTATAAACTTACTTACAGAATAAGGCAGATGAGTGGTGACTGGATCTTCTTGTTGCTAGGTCCAAGGCACTCAGAGGCTTCTCAAATTAATATCTCAGATACTACTGCTGCGATAGATTGCAGAATAACATCATTTTTTGCCATCTGACTCTAGTCCCCAGGTGAAACCCCTCACTGCTGGAATTTGGCAGTATTTAGCATTGGCCTGTGAAAATACATAGACCTCAGATCTTTGGCAGATGTTGGAAGTCATAAAACAATTTCATTCCTCCACATTTCAAGACTAGTAATTATTCCACCCTAAAAACAATACAGAAAGCTCCCTAGTACAGACATTGTATTTCTTGCTGCCTTGAAAGTGAAAGCTACCATATTTTATTGCGTAGCCATAAAGTAATTTAATTTCAGCTATTATTCTGAAGTTAACCTCCTGTATTCCATTCCCGTTTCCACTGTTAAAATATATACATTTAAACCGTTACAATAGTGCATGTACATTTCTGCTCTATTCCAGTAGGGCACACTGGGGTTACATTTCAAATAGCACTTTGCAAAAACCTTTTCAACACACACTTCTGTGCCAGCAGTTAAATATACACATGACATACAGTTGAAACGCATTTGCAATACGAGCATCTTATATAAATCATGTTGACATTCACACATGACATATAATTATTAACAAAATTCCAAATAGCTGCACTGGCAGTTTCTCCCTTTGTCACACCTCATTCCTGCCATATCAGTAACTTAGTTATGCTACCCCCAAAAGAACAGTATATGCATGTTTGTGCCATCCCACCTGGACTGCATATCATATTATTCTCAGTTAATATCCTCTCACATGTTAAGGCCAATGATTCATAGGTTCATAGGTTCATACTAGGCTATCTGCCCGAGGGCATTTACAAGCCTAGCCCATCGTTTTGTGGCTTACGCCACCCCTTTAGTATGGGGAACTATACCCATTATTTTGCTGTGCCTCTGTCGAGCAGTGACACTGAGGTAATCCCTGGGGTATATCTGCGATCTCCCATCCATTGGTCAAGATTTCTCTTGAACAAGGCCAGCGAGGTGCTCTGCCTCACATGTACCGGGATTTTGTTCCACAGCATAGGGAGTCTTTGGGTGATGAATTTATCCCTCCAGCATGTCCTATTAATAGCCGTGTCGAGGTTTAAGTCTCCCGCCCTTGTGGCTCTGATGGATCTAGATTTTTTGAGGTGAAGCATATTCATCAAATCTGGGTTTGACATGGCCTTGTATGTTAGGCAAAGGTCACCTCTGAGCAAGCGGTAAGCGACTGAATAGAGCTGGAGTTTTTTCAGTCGGGCAGCATAGGATAGATTTTTGAGACCCTTTATCCTTTTGGTGAGGAACTTTTGTGGCATCTCCAGCTGCTGCAAGTGTCGGGTCAGATACATTCTGAATGGGGCATTGTACTCAATCATTGGTCTGATGAGTGATGAGTAAAGGGAGACTATGACCTCCCTTGATCTAGATGAGAATCTCTTCATGATAAGGTGGGCAATGTAGAAGGTCTTCCTAACTACTTTAGCTACATGGGTGTCGAATGACAGACTACTATCAACCTGGGTCCCCAGGTCCCTGATAACTTCTTCTGTGCTCAGTGGATTGCCACCTATTTGGTAGCTAGGGGTAACCTTGTTTTCAAGGGTATGACTATGCATTTTTGGCATTTAACTTTAGGCCGTGGCTCTGGCACCAGTTATCCATTTCTGTGAGACCCTTCTGAAGGATATCTGTGTCAGATGTGTTTTCTACTATGGCGCCCAGTTTGCAGTCATCTGCAAACTTTGTCAGCCATAACCCTCCTGTGTTTGCTTGTACTTGAAAGTAGATGCCAAACAAGAGTGGCCAGGACTGAGCCCTGTGGGACACCACTTGTGACAGGCTTTGAGTCTGACATGGCGCCAGCAACTCTGACCCTGTGGGTTCTGTCACTCAGCCAGTTTGCAACCCATCTTGTGATGTATGGGTTAACATTTAAGCTGATGAGTTTTTCAATGATACCCGAGTGGGGTATTGTATCGAAGGCCTTAGCCAGTTCGAGGTAGGCTGTATGGACTGCCTTTCCTACATCAATGGCTTTGGTGACTGTTTGAAAAAGTCAACCAAGTTTAAAAGGCATGATCTGCCTTTGACAAAGCCAAACTGGGTTGGATCCAAAGTCTGCAAATTCCCTATGTCTTTATTTATGAGGTCCATTATGATCCTCTCCATGGCTTTGCAGATAAGGCTTGTCAAGCTAATGGGCCGGTAATTTCCAGGGTCGGTGGAGGCACCGCCTTTGTGAAGTGGGACCACAGTTGCAGTGTGCCACTCCCTGGGTACGTATCCAGAGGTAAGACTTTGATTAAACAGCTGTCCTAGCTGTGGGTTTAATTCCTCATTGAGTTCGTAGAGCACACAGCCGGGGACACCATCAGGTCCCCGGCTGTGTGCAATGATATACAATGGTTTACATACTGCGTATGTTAGATAACTGATAAATGATCAAGAAAAACAGAAAGGTAACACAGAGCTGAATATTTGTAAGCATAATTATAGCAAGTTGTGTGATCACTAACTGCTCAATGTCCAAATATAGTATAAAGAATTAAACGTACAAATCATAGCTGATGGTTTGATAGCAGTGTATATTCTGATGCAGTTGATTGTGTGAAGAATGACTTCATTTCATTGCTGCAAAGCTGTTTGTGTGGCTAAGAGGACAAAGGCATTACCCCTGTTTTCTGAAGCTGTATTGGTGTGATGGTTCCAATCCTGACATATGTTGAACAATTTATTTAGTTTTTTTGGTATATCTTTAAAATCTGGCAAGTGTTTATTTACTGCATTGCTCTCTTGCTTTGGTTTCTTAGCTATAAATCTTAGTTCATTCTGAAGTGTGCTACTTTACCCCCCCCCCCCACACCCTCAAACCTTTCTGAATGTATTATTATAAAATAACTGCCTGTTGTTGCCTTCATGCTTACCCTAGAATCTTTGCTTTTCTCTTTTCCTAGTTGAACTCTACATTTACCTACAAAACAGAGTCTGCAGGACTGCAATTGGTCACCATAACAAAATCAGTTTCTCTCAGCATTTAAGCAGAGTAGGTTGCACACAAAAAGCATTTGTTAAGCTTTCACTTACAGTGCTGTGTAATTAAGCAGGTCACCATTTTGGTCAGCCATAGGGCTCTTTTTTCTGCTTGAGTGTTTGCCTCCTTCCCCTGTAACTTAAGTAAACTGATTCTTACATTAAGAGCTATAATGCTTACCTTATAGCTTTAGGACACCTTAGGAAACCTTGTAAACTGCAATAGCCTCGCTAAATTCGTCCTCACTACACTTGGGCTCTCTTCACTCCCCTCCCTGCCCTCAATTCCCTCCTGCCCCCAGTACCTCTAAATTTAAAGTACTATAGCCACTCCCCCACTTTCTAGATCCTATCTGCTTTCATCTGGGATAATTCCTCCCACCCCCATTCTTCTATCTACATTTTAATAGCACCTATTAGCTTTCATCTGGCATTCTCCCATCTCCCTTCCAGTACCTTTACCTCACCACTCTATCTTCTGGTGTTGCATCACCAGGCAAAACAGTTCCTTAACTCACTAGCTGAATCACAAATAATGATATACTCCTCTTTACTACCCCTCTTGTTCGCACCATACCTCCTTACCTTGTATGAAAACCAGTTTCTCATGGGATTTCAGGTCCCAAAAGGCCATACTATCACCCCAGCTGTAAATCCTCCCACCTTCAACCATACTTACAGTACCAGGTCCTATCCAGCATCTTCTTCAGTCTATCAACATCTCAACCCCAGGCACATTAGCTCTAGATCCAAAACTACCACAAACTAATAAACAAATTCCTGAAGTTCATCACCAAGTATAGACTTAACCTAATACTTGGTGGTGATATTCACCCCAAACCTGGCCCACCCACTTCACATACACATACCCTCTACTTGCAATCTAAGCTACAAACCTACAATTAATAGGCCAACTAACTCTCTCCTTGCCTGTCATCTCAATAGTAGAAGCATTAATAACAAGGTACATGAATTGCATGCACTTCTGGATGTCCACTCCCCTGTGATTCTCTGTTTATCTGAAATCTGGTTAAAACCTAACACTACAGACAATGAAGTGTTACCACCTGGGTACAACATACACAGGCTGGATCCTGCTTCCAGGAAGGGGGGTGGGGTAGCTGTACTCTATAAATCTGAGTTGAATGTCACCATAGATGTAATACAACCACCTCAGATTAATAACTCAGAGATTATTGCCACCAAATTGCAACTTAATAAAAATAAATGGATTAATATCATCTGTATGTACATTCCCCCAGGTAACAATATATCTACACTTGAAGATATCCTGCACTGGCTATCATGTCACTACCCCCAAGAAACCCTAATACTTGGAGACTTTAACATAGACTGGGGCACCTGTTCCTCAGAATCCCCAACCACCCATATTAACCTGCATGCATTTATACAAATCATATCCACCCCTACCAGGATAGGTAAACCCAACCAAAAAGAAAGCATACTTGACTGGGTACTCATAAATAGTCACCCCCAACTGTACACCTCTGGTACCCTCCCTGATGGCCTAAGCGATCACCTTCTCACATATGTAATTAAGCACAAAGCCATTAATTCCCAACAACCCTTACTCAGAAAGGTTAGAAACAATAAAAACTTTGACCCTGCCAAATTCCAACAAGAACTAAACTCATGTAATTGATCTATTTTAAAACACCTCCCCTTAGAGGAAGCAGTAGCATACTTTAACAACAAATTCCTTGAAATTCTTGATTTGCATGCACCTGTTCGTTCAAAGAGAACAAAGGCAAAAACTGCACCATGGCTTTCTAAAGAGTCTAAACTCAAAATTACCCTTATAAACAAAGCATGAGCTTTATGGCAATCTTCTAAAGACCCCCCAAGATCACATTAAATACAGGCAATCCAGGAATGAAACTAAAAAATCCATTTTACAAGACAAAATCACTACTACTGTAATTTACATTCAGTAAATCAAAATAACCCTTAGAAGTTGTGGGCAGGTTTAAATAATCAACTACATCATGGACAAACCTCAACCCCAATCCCTGCTGTTACTATTGATAAAACCCTTGAAGATGTTTCTGACAGTTTTAACTGATTCTTTACTGGAAACAATTCAAGCCCTTGCTAGCCAACTACCTCCTAGTTCCCCTGGTCCTGAAAGTACCATCCCTAGAAACCTACTCGCGTTCAGCTTCCAACCAGTCACTACTTCACTTATCCATACCTTGATCAAAAAATTAAAAACCACTACACTTTCTGCAGATCAACTCACTGCAGAGTACCTACAAAAATCAGCTAATGCTATTGCTTACCCTGTCTCAATACTAATCAATCGAACCATAGTAGAAGCTAAAATTCCCACCATCTGGAAAATATCCTATGTAATCCCACTTCACAAAGAAGGCAGCTTTACTGAATCCTTCAATTATAGGCTATTAGCTATACTCTCTCCACTTGCAAAGATTATGGAAAAATGTATTCATAGACAACTCATGCACCACCTAATCTAGAATCACCTTATGGCAGACACTCAGCATGGCTTCCGTCCTCATCACAGCACTACTTTAGCTCTCCTAGCCTTTACCAACACCATAAACCATAATCACAACAATAATTATATATCCTCAGCCCTCTTCTTGGATCTTTCCAAGGCATTCGATATGGTTGATCACCAACTTTTAATCCACACCCTGCAAACATTCTGTCTAGATAGTAGAGCCCTTCAATGGTTTCAATCCTACCTGAATGGTCGACAGCAGGCTGTCCTCTGGCAGAACAAACTCTTTAATCTTATACCTAACACCCTTGGAGTACCACAAGGCTCTATACTAGGGCCCTTGCTGTTCTCCATCTTCATTAACGACCTTTATACCTTCATCCCAAAAGTCAGCTGTACCTAATATGCTGATGACACTACTCTAATTTGCTCGGCCACATCTCCAATAGAGTTATGGTCAGCTACCCAGACTACCTTTAATACAATATAAAGCTGGCTTTCTGAACATCGTCTGATCCTAAATCCCAAAAAAACTAAAATGCTGTTATTTTCACCAACACATAGGTCTACCGCTTTCATCTTTACCATAAATTCAAATGATGGCACAATAATCTCCCCTGACCCCTCTACAAAACTATTAGGTGTCATCATAGATAATAATCTAAAATTCTACCTACATGTTAACCAAACTATCAAAACCATCAATAAAAAACTAGAGTCACTTTACAGAATAAAAGCTTTCCTAACCCCTCCAGCTAAAATTGCCATAGCTCGCTCTCACCTTCTTTCAACCCTTCTGTATGCATGCCCTCTACTCTCGAATTTAAACAAGACTGTCCTTAACAAACTCTCAATTTGCTACAACCACATTGCCAGATTTGCCACTGGGCTGCCTTTTAGGACACATCATTGCATCAATCTAAATCAGCTTGGGTGGCTTGAACTACCCAGCCTAATCCAGTATAACCAACTGATTATGGCCTAAAATCTATAATCCGGACAATACTCCTGCACTTAAAAATATTATCACCCCCTATAACAATCCTAGACCGCTTCGATCCTCTAATAAACTACTAAATCAGACTAGCAAAATTAATAACACAGCCGGTGACTCTCTCTTTGCAAACTCTGTAAGTAGACCCTGGAGCTCTCTTCCAGCTGATATTACCTAACTTTCTACCTTAGGTCAATTTAAAACTAGACTCAAACAACATTTGGCACTTAACTGGCTATGTCAATATATCACGCCTGGTTAACTCTCTCTAGAATGTGTAAAAATCTGTTAACCAGCTTACTGTGTAATTTAATTTTACTTATGCTTGCTTTAACTCTTCTCTACCCTGAACTTGTTTAACTTGCTTTCTTATGTAATCACTGTAAATAGTCTGTTTATAATATGTAATGCTGGTATTATGTAATGCTGTATCTGCTTACCCTTGGAGCTTTTCTCCCTAGGCCTCCACTGAAAATGGACATGCATCCAGTTGGACTATCTCGGTCAACAAATGTAAAATAAAATAAAAAAAAATATGTAGAAATTTGTGATGTACTTTTACAGATTTTGTGTATGTTTTCCATATTTTTAGTATTTTTTCCTTTGTCTTCTTTTAATTCCATGTTTGCATGATGTGCTGTGTCCCTAAAATAGTTTGGCTAACATTGTCACATATATAGCTCTCCATGTTGCAAACATGTCTACTTGACACACTTGATGTGGTCCAATTGACTATACAACATGATTACATTGTTGTCACCCTCTCTCTCTGGAGGTGACAGTCCAAATTTAATTAATCTTCTGTACATATAGTCAGTTTGTAGGGCCCATTCTCAGTATATTTTATATATTCACAATGCATACATGTGTTGTCCACCCCCAAGCAATACATCCCTGGGGGTTCAGTATTTTTACACACATATATCAACCACACTACAAAGAGTAATATAATCTTGTATGCTCCCTCGTGAATAGGGCCAGTCAGTGGTGCTGACAGCCTTGCTCTGCTGAACTCAAATATCCAACTATGCTCAATAAGGGTACTTGTGTTTTTACAAAGCTAGACTTCCACACACCAAGGACATACTGTACATTTAGGCTACAGGCCTCATATGAACCTATGAATCTATGTGCTTATGTAGGCCTCACAACCTGTTGTCACCCACATGGCCTGCTGATGTCATCTACTGTACGTTCACCTGCAGCCATGCAAAAGTCAGACTTGTGCTATGGCACTTGCATAAAGTATTGAGTTATATAGTCTGTATACTTTAACAGGTAGGGGTTCTGTTCTCACTGCAGTCAACTGTGTGTGTGTGTCTTTACTCAGCAGAGTAAATGTACTATCCTACAGTTACTTCTCCAATGGCATGACTTGCTAGTCTTTTCAGAATCCTACACATCCATTTCATGAAGCCTTGCCAACCTCTTGCCTCCCACATGGCCTTCTGATGTCATCCACTATAACTTGACCTGCAGACATGTAAAAGTCAGACATGTGCCAGAGTGCTTGCATATAGTACTGTGTTCTGTTGTCTGTGTACTTAGATAGACAGGGGTTCTATGTGACTAATGTTACTTGACATTACAGAGATCTTTTGACACCAACATGCTGGACACTGTTAACACCATATGTTCAACATACAATGCTGATGTAATCAGCTATATCAGATTATTGCATATACAATCAACCCACCAGGCCAGATCAGACATTAGTCTGGAGCCCAGGCAGATGTTACCCTAGATTTACAGGAGGTTACTAAGTAGAGTACTGGTGACAGGTATGCTTTGGGGTATGTCTAGTGTTACATTTCAAACAACAGCAGGGGGATGAAATTTACCCAAACTGGTATCAGGTTGGCAATGTCCTCAGTGTCAGTATGAGTGGTATCATCTACTACTAGTTTGTCACAAAGCTGGGCCTTCACTTTTAGATTTTTGACATAGCTAAAGAATGCCTCCTGATTTTCTTTAGGTAGGGCTGCTACTTTAAGTTTGCACGTAGCTTTAAAGGACTTTTCCTGATAGCTAATTTCCTTGTTCAAGTTGTGGAGGGTGTCCTTCCTCTGCTGAGTCAGTTCCCTCTTGTTCTTAGACATTACTTTCCTCCAATTTTCATATAACCTATGTATGCTTAATGCCCACCAGGGTGGCTTGTTTTCTGTGAGGAACTTGTTTTGATCCATTCACATTCAGCCGGCTTTATACATTTGTATATCTGTTTATACAGGCCACTTGTGTACACCTCTGTATAGCAGTCATTGTTGACAGTGGAAGGAGGGGGTTTGAAACTCTTTATGACATTGGTTAGGAGCCTATAGTTTGCTTTGGATAACTGTTGCATACTTTCTGCTTTTGAGGGGATATCAGGTATGATTGTAAATATGGATGAAATGGACTTGTGATCTGACCTGACCAGGGAGACCAACACACAGGGGTTAGTGCAGAGAACCACTATGTTGGTCAGTACTAAGTCTAAGACATTCAAGCCCCTTGTGGGATTGTAGACTACTGGTTACACAGCATGTGTGTTAACAAAGTCCAGAAACCTTAGGGTGAGTGTGTTTGCGCACATCTGTGACTCCAAATCAATGGAAAGATGGTTGAAATCTCACATGACCAAGGTGTTTGACTGTCTAGTGAGTGAATCACTTAGGTTCAACTAGGCAGAGTGTTTTTTTCTTTTTGTGGTTCATGGTGAGGGACGTGTAGCTATCAATGATATGGAAGGGGTTTTACATACAGTTACTTGGAATTGGAGTAGCACTATAGACATGTACTCTTTGACCAGTCTCATGGTGTATTTGTCTTTAATGAAGATGTATAAACCTCCATCTTTGGTTCTTTCATGCTCAGTTTGATGTGTGAATGTGTGGAAGGCATTGTAGCATTGTACCTCTGCATGGCCAAGGTGCTGTCTGCAGGCTGTGTGACTGCACAAACATGGGCATCTTCCAAGGTAAGGAGTTCTTCCAGTGAGCGCAGTTTCTGATTTACACTCCTTGCATTAAGCAACATAACCTTTAGTGTGTCTGTGATGGATTCTTTTATGTTGGGACTTTAGCTGTTCTGACATTGCCTAAAAAGGCCACTATCGGGGAGGCAAGCACCTTCATATAGTGAGGTACATCTTCAGTCATTCACTGCAACGTGGACTATGACAGAGTCAAAACGGTACTTGTTGTTGAGAGACTTGAGTGTGTGCGTGATTTGATGGACCCTTGCACCTGACAGACAGCTAATTGTGACCTTCTCCTTGTCCAGCCTGATGACGAGGACATTTGTGTGTTTCACTATGGAGTCGCTTATGAAAAAGACATTTGGTTTTGAGGTGTTTTGTCTAAGGGGCTTATTGGCTGAGACAGTTGTGTGTATTATTATATGAAGTGGATTCATTTGGGTCTGCACTGTGTGGTCTGCACATGGGAGGTCTCTGATCTTTAGTTAGGTTCCTAGAGAGTTTCTAGAGAGTACATCCAAGTATGTGGGTTTATGTGTTGTGAACTTATATGCAAGATGTGAATTGTGTGTTCTGCTAACATGTTTGATATCTGGTTTGTTGTTATGTGAGAGAATTGATTCTAAATTCATAATATTGTTACAGCTCTCACATGTTGTATTAGTTTTAGCAGAAACTGGTTGTCAGTATACATGAAGCAATTGCTCTGTTGCCTCAGGATGCCCATGTAAATCAGGCTGCCTAGAGAAATGGTGGGAAACTGGCCATCCATTATGGAAGGTATGTA
Organism: Protopterus annectens; assembly: GCF_019279795.1. Taxonomy (NCBI): domain Eukaryota; kingdom Metazoa; phylum Chordata; order Ceratodontiformes; family Protopteridae; genus Protopterus; species Protopterus annectens. Next base: position 957,031,015 of record NC_056731.1, read on the forward strand.
TTGTAGTAACTAGTGGGGGAGTGGGTTAGATGTACCAGGTTTTGGTGTAAGACAAACAAAATGTGTCTATTCTATGGTGGGCTAGGATTACAAAAATGTGTCAGTGTTTCATAATGGATAATGGAGATGCTTGCAGGGCAGCAGTGCAAGCTCTGAGCATTTAAGGTAAACTGATTGCACCCCCCACAAAAAAAACAAAACAAAAAAACAATGCTGGAATACAAGTGAAGTTAAATTATTTAAAAAAAAAGTAAAAAAAAAAAAAAACAAAGTAAAGGCCAACAGTGAGCCTTATTCTACAAATCCCCAAGTCAGATGGGTTATTGGCTGCACAGTTCTGCCACAAGGGTGCAGGTGGGGCTTCATAATGTAAGAGGGCTGGTTTCAGTGATCCAGTGATATCAAACAGTCTAGATTCAGCAAGCCTGAATTAAGCCTATGCCATAAAATGCAGAAGTGCAGAAAATCGTAATCACAACAGAACAAATAGTTTAAGTAAAGCAGCAATTCAGTAGAATACTCCAGCAAGAGTGTAGAAAACAAATCTTCCTAGTGTGAAATAAGTGGTATGGAACCCAAGTGCTTAAACCAGAACTAAGACATTTTGAGAATACCAGACACAATAAGCCTTCAATCAACAATTCCCAGCTTAGAAGAGTATAGGCTATCTTCCCTTGCCACAAGAGTCTACACCACAAACCTTCTTAATGTAAAATAACTGGTTTTGAGGCCATGTGGCTAAACCATAACAAATAGACTTAGAATAATAGCCAAAATAAGCATGTGACAAGAAATTCCCAGCTCAGAAGAGCAGAGACTACCCTCCCCTCCCACCAGAGTGTAGACTACAAACCTTCTTAATGTAAGACAACTGGCCTGAAGTGTAAATGCTTAAACCAAAAGTAATAGGCTTACAATAACAGTTACAATGAAAGGAAATACCAGACAGATGACAGTGATATGTCTTTTAATTTACTCACATATATCATGTCATGGTTAGTAGGCCCTGTGGTATCTTGATGAGAAAGCCCTGTGGTTTGTCCAGCTGCTGCATGTATCTGGTAAGGTTCCTGTAAATACAACATTATACTATAGTATCATTCCTATGAGTTTGACTACAATGCTGTCATCCAATCCTGAGATCTGCATGTGATGGTGTGTCTTATGATATGCACCATACATATGTATTGGAAAACATTAAAGAGAAAGGTTATAAAGTAATGACACACATTGCAATTCCTGACTTCACAACCCTTACAAGAGAATACACTAGAAAGTAGTGTCATGATGATGCTATCCACTGTATCATTTGGCAAGGCAAATATTACTGACAGGTACAATTATCAGTTCAGCAACACAAATGCAAATATACTAGGCACTATTGTAGCTATGCACCCTGTGCATCATGCAAAAAGCTTGTGTATCCCTGAATCCAGAAGAGAGAAAACAGGGATATGGCACAGTTATCATCACTTGCACAGGGAGCCAGTGGGGGGGGGGGGTGCAGAAGGCCTAGGCTGATAAATAAGGTCAGTGAGTAGGTGTGAGGGAGGAAGGGAAGCAGGCTGGCTGTGTTTGTGACTGCAGGGGGTCCTCCATGTCAGAGTGGAATGTGAGAGTCTGCATGAACACAGATAAGATCAGTGCAAGCTCTACATCTTGGTAGGTGTGAGCAATGCATGGTAGAGGTGGCAGTTCATCATTATCACCCCCGACCACAAGAACTGGCTCTGTCAGGTGTTGCACTGGCACCTCCATACCCAAGGTCAGATGGAGTGCTCTCACTTGAGCATGACCGATGACTGCCGGTCATGCTCCCTTCATGGGAACACCCAGGACCACGACCCCATGGCCTGCCACATCTGGGTGTGGACAGCAACAGCACACTCCCCAATGGACCAGTGAAAGTAATGCCACTATGGGAGTGTGATCATGAATGGCCACATTGACTCTCAGCAAATGTTGTGGCTGACCTATGCCCACAAGGATGCCATTCCCCTCCCAGCAGATGTTTCATCACAGACACTGCTCATTCCATGACAGATACCCCTTGGTCCATCACAGACACCCCTTGTTCCAACATGCCATTCATCCAATGCAGGGAATCGGTGATACAGTGGAGGTAGTTACGCATGTCAAATTGTGCCACATTCACAACCCTGAGTATTTATCTGGAGTACCTTTCTGAACAGTCTGTGTCTCCATGATAACTCTAAACATATGTTGAGTGACACAGGAAGAAACACCTGCATCAGGTGGAGGAAGGACAGCAGACTCCCTCCAAGCAGTCTTATCAACCATCCTGCATGGCATATTGCCAACTCTTTGGCTATGGCCAGACTCAACAGGTACTGAAGCAACAGTAGCCACATTTCCCTGCTCAATTTTATCACCTCAAACTGTCCTATATCTGTGGGCTCAGTGGACTTGGTAAGCATATGCCTACTGCCTGTGTCAGACGAAAAAGAAGGGGGTGGCTCAATGTCAACCTCTGTGACAGATTCAACCTCTGCACCCCCACCCCAAATATGCCTCAGTTTTGCCACCTTCATCATCAGTGCCAGATGAGACAGTGATATCAGGTTGCAATGGGCCCACACTCCCACTGTCATGATTACCTGTGGTAAAAAGGGAGGAACACAGGCATACATTAATACCTGCACTACTATGGTGCATCATATGCTAAACAACTAACAGTGCTACCACTATTGCAGACAGTACATCAATACACACAATAGGCTTAAAATGACATATTAGATTTCTAGAAATTGATCTGCAGTACTGAAATAACTTGATTTGACTTATCATCTGCAGAAGTCCTAAGTTGCTGGATTCCTGACAGTTCTGAAATAAGTTAAGCAAGAGGTAAGACCAACATCATCACATTTATCAGTAAGACATGAGGTACTACATGTACTCCTCTCAATGAGCGTTATGTGTTACTTTAACAAGAATGTGGCTGACAACTCCAAACATAGCTTATTAGTGTACTAACATTCAATTCCCACCCCCCAAAAAAAACACGAGACACAGAAGTAGCTTTTATTTCAATTGTTTTACTATACAACGGTATTGAACTGGTCATATAAGAAAGCCTACCTGGAAGCTCATCTTGGGACTGAGAAGGAGGTGTACCCACATCAATGACATATTATGAGCCACTCTGCTGTGAGTTGTCTTGTGTCAGAAGATTCACCAGGAAGTCCTCATTGGAGGTGAGAAGTTGTTCTGCAGCAGGCCCACCCTGGTTCCCCTCTGGTCTCATAAAATAGCTGCATGTCTGAGTATGTCAGTGGCCTTGTGGTGTACCTGTTCCTAAGTACAGCTGTAGCCATTCACGGTATTTATGTTAGCAACTATTTGCTGCCATATCCTCAGCCTCTTGATCATATTAGAACGACACCTTCAAAGATGAAAAGCTCCATGTTGACATAGCGTGTCCACTATTATTGTACAAAAAGATAAAAACTAAAACTTAAAAAAACAACAAAAAACAGCGGAAGCAGACTGGTAAATAAGGCAATCAATTAACCAATCAAAATGTCAACTCAATTAAAACCCCAACATAATTACCATTAAAATACCAGCCATACATTAAAAAACCATTCAATTTTTTCATGATTTTTTCAGAATCCATGTATAACCTAATAATTTCCTATTAATAACTTATCTTACATTTCTAACACTGCCTCTTTAAAACAAAATCTAACTATATAAGTAAGATATAAAATCACTGAAGCTCACCAACTAAACATTCATCTAAGTAGAGCTTTTAACTTGAGAATACACTTAATTGAAGCATAATCAGTGTTAGAAATGTAAGAACTTAAATCCATTTTTAAATTGTTAATTTTATTTGTATTTATAAACATATTTATTATTACTTACTTTATTTATATAGTAGAAGGAGGGTTATTTAATTGTGATAAGTTATTAATAGGAAATTATTAGGTTATACATGGATTCTGAAAAAATCTTGAAAAAATTGAATGGGTTTTTAATGTATGGCTGGTATTTTAACCTTTGAATGGTAATTATGTTGGGGTTTTAATTAAGTTGACATTTTGATTGGTTAATTTATTAATTAGTTTCTAACTTGATTCTTGTTAGAGTGAATATATATGGAGTGCTGTGTTTAATGTATTTTTTTTTCTCAAAAAATTTTTTATTAATTATATGAATAGCAAGACAATTAAAAGATTATACATAACAAGAAGGCATAAATGAACATATAACAATTTATCTAGTGATAACAACCTTCATGAGATTTTGATAAGTTATTTAGAAATAAAACATACACCATATGTACACTATATACAAGTTAGGCAACCTGAGAGAAAAAAAAAATATTTAACATTAACTATTTAATATGTTTAGAACCTTTTCTAACACAACCTTTCTAATAGCTTTTTTGGACTTCCACCTAAGTATCTTTGAGCATCAATAAATTTAAAAGCCATTTTCTGGAAAGTAACCCATTTTAATTTAGAACGATCAATCCAATTTTGTATTATATAAAGTTTTAGTAATGAGCAAATAAAAATGATAACATGAATATCAACTTTTGAAAGATGGATCAATGGAATATGTAGAATAGCAAATTCCCACGCCAACGGGATTTTGATATCCCATTTTCTGCAGTCTGACTTTCAAAGATGTCCACAATCTGTGAGAAAAATGACAATATAATAGAATATGAAGGAGGTCTGCTTGGGGATGAGAACAGCATGAACACGAAGGGGACTTATTTGGGTTAAATTTGTTTAATTTGATTGGGGTAAAGTAGGCATCATTATTAATCATTAATTGTGTGTATGCTAATTTTTAAAAGGGATAAATTCCTTAGTGTGTCTAATAGCCAGGACTTTCTGAGATTCTGACAATTGGGAATTATAATTCAACCAAACATTAGATAAAAGACAGTTGTGGTCCATCATTAAAGAATTAATTAATTTATATGAGTTTGAGAGCATTTTATCAGATGATGAAAGTATTTTGATAATCGTGTTAAGGTTTTTCAATTGTGAGTCTATGGGGACCAGAGATACAAATTTGTTTTAATTATTGCTCTTAGTTGTGTAAGAATTGGTGAGTAATTCCAGTTTACTTTCAATAACAGTCAGATAAAGGCAAGTCAAGATATTTCAAAACATCTCCTACTTTTAGATTTTTAATTAAAGGATAGTTTGTTAAGTTCAAAAGTTTATTGTCCAATAATATATTTGGGTTTAGATGAATTGGCTGAACATGGTGCGAGATCTTTTCTAGTTTACACATTTTGAGTAAGGTTTGGAAATCTCTAATCTTTTGTTTAAATACTGTAGATATATTTTAATAAATAAACTATCCAGAGAGATAAAGGGAATAGCTTCAGGATTTAAATTATTAGAAATGACATAATTATACCATAATTTTATCCATAAAGAGTGATTTGGATAAGAAGTGTTATTGAATTTAGAGATAGTAAGAAGTTTATTGGATGAGACAATCAAATAATAGAGATAAAGATTAGGTAAACCCAATCCTCTCTTGTCCTTCGAAAATGCCAATCTAGAATAGGAAATTCTAACAGATTTAGGGAACCATATGAATTTTGCCAAAGCTTTATTTACAGACTCAAAAAAATTTTTTGAAATTATCTGATCAGATGATGAGAATTAGTAAAGAAATTTAGGCAGAATATTCATTTTAATAATGGCCACCCTTGAAAGAAATGAAAGGTTTAGATGCTTCCATCTGTCCATATCAGACAATATAGAGTTCCATAATTTATTAATATTATTTTGAAAGGAAGATTTATTATTGTGTTCTAAATTGATTCCTAATATTTTATATTATAAGTAAACTGAAAATGATCGCCTGGAAACAAAAAGATTTGTGTGCTAAATGATTTAAGGGAAAAATATGAGTTTTGTAGAATTTAAAAGATAGTTGAAACCAAAGAAAAATAATCAATAGAATTCATTATTTTTCTGTAATCAGATAATGGAGTTTGAAAGTAGATTACTAAATCATCGCAGAGAAATGAATATTAGTATTAAGAATTCTAGGGATGTTATGAAAAGTATTTTGAGTAATAAACAATAGCAAAGGTTCTAAGTAAATGTTGAAAAGAAAAGGGGGCAATGGACAACCCTGTCTTGTTACTTTAGTGATCTTTATCGGAGCAGAAAATTGACCATTAATGTATAGTCTAGTAAACATATTCTTGTATAAAACTTTTAAAAAATTTATAAAGAATAAGGGAATATTAAAACATAGCATAGTTTGAAATAGAAAGTTCCAACATACTCTGTCAAAGGCATTTGATGCATCTATAATCAAAGCATATATAGGGTTTGGATTTTTCTTAATGAGATGAAGTATAGTCTCTAAAGATAGAGTATTATCCCAAGCATGTCACTGAGACATAAAACCTGATTGATCTGACGAGATAATTGAGGGTAAAATCCGTTTCAATCTGTTAGCCAGAATAGATGACAGAATCTTAATATCCACGTTAATTAAAGAAATGGGTCTATAATTTACTGGGTCAGATTTATCTTTATTATTTTTAGAATTAGAATGGTTTTGGATGTGTTCCAATGAATATCTGAGATATCATTAACTCTTATATGATTGTAAACTTTAAATAGAAAGGGAAGAACTACCAATTTGAAAGTTTTGAAAAATTCTGGAGTAAAACCATCAGATCGATTTACCCAATTTAAGATTATCTATTGAATCAGATTTCTTGTACCGATATAGGGTAGAAAGTAGTTTTGCTGATTATCATTAAGTTTAGGGAACTGCAAAGAGTCTAAAAAGAGTTTTGAGTGATTATCTTTAACAGAATTAGAAGAACCTGAATATAACTCAGTGTAAAGAGAGGTGAAAAGTTGAATAATCTCTTCATCAGTATTATATAATCTGTTATTATAAGATAAAGATGTAATATTTGGATTTCTGAAGTTAACTTTAATAATTCTCGCTAACAATTTAGATGGAACCTGGGCCCACTCTGAATATGAAGCAAGTAGCTTTTGTTCAGCTAAGGAGAGGTTATTTTGGTGAAGCAGAATTAAATCTTTCTGACAATCAAAATTTGTTTTTCTAAAGTAGCATCATAGTTCAGACTAAGATGATTTTCCAACGAAGAAATTCTTGATTTTAAGAATTCCTCTTTCTTAAAGTATTGTTTTTGAAAAAGCAGCTTTACTAATAAATAAACCTCTTAATCTTGCTTTACATGCAGCCCATTGTATGTCATAAGGAATGTCTGATGATTCAAGACTATTCACCATTTCATTTAGGATTTCTGAAGCTTGTTTGCAAATATCTTCATTTGACAATAAGTTATTATTTAAGGTCCACTTATTAAACATAGTTTTATTTTTGATATTGGGTTTTATGTTCAATTTTAGTGAAATTCTTGAGTGATCCGAAAAGAATCTGGGTTCTGTAGTAAAGTCCACAATATATTTTGAAATATAATCTGAAATTAGAAAGAAGTCTAATCTGGACCACGAATGATAGCACTTAGAATAATAAGTATATATATCATTCTTGTTTATATTTTGAGGGGATCTATTAAATTATATTCTGTCATCAAATCATTTATAGCCAGAGTATATTGAAGATTATAGGTGACAGTGGATGGAACGATCAATTACAGGGTTTATAACTGCATTCCAGTCACCACCCACTATAATATGATGATCCTTATAGGATGCAAGAATATTGTAAATTTTTAAAATGAACAAATGTTGTGAATTACATGGGCCATATAGATTTAAAATTAATAAGGGTTTGTCCAAACCAGCAATAGAAAAATAAGCACCACCTCCCTCATCATCAAATTTCTCATCAATAATATTCCCAATGAATTTTTGTTTAATGATTATAGCTACACCTCCGGAGTTAGATGAGTCACCTGAAGCTAAAATCTTTTTGATCCATTTTTTTTAACTCTTTATTCCAATCAATACGTGAAATATGGGTCTCTTGAATAAAACAAATGTTAGCCTGTGATTTAAAGATCATATGAAATAATAGTGACTTTTATATTGAATGCCTCTAACATTCCAAGAATCTAAAATTATGTCAACAGGCATATTCTACAAGTATAATCATTATTGATGCTATAAAAGTGAACTCAAGGTGCAAATCCAACACAACATTAAAAAGAAGAAGAAAAAAAAAAAAAGAAAAGAAAAAACAGTCTTTAAGTATTCAAGCAAGTCATCAAATAACATTTGTTGAAAAAAAAAGTTTTTAAGAACCATGAAATGTATAATAATAACCTTTATCCTAACCCTAGTGTCTACCTGTGATAAAGGAAGAGCAGAAGATCATGAAAAACATTGTAATTATAGATAATAATAACCTCAAGTTAGAATACAAATTACTCAAAGGAAGCCTAACATAACATAAAGTCCGAGTAATACTACTAAAAATATATACAAAATTAACTAATTTCAAGACGTCCAACATGCTTAATCCTAATCTAAAGCTCCTATCCTTAAATTGAAATTTATAGTGATTAAATGTATTTCGAAACAAGTAAATAATAAATAAATCACACTATCATAAGAAGTAATACAATTAAAACTGAAAGATATGTAAGATAACATATATAAGTATAACAAAACCAACTGGTAACATTATAATATAAGTAAATAAGCATAGCATTACTGAACTAAAGATAATAGTCATGCACTATCTACTGAACCTTCTTTAGTACTTTAGTGATAATTTCATTAATCAACATGACCATTAGTATGATAAAAGCACTAATACCTGTAGAATGAGTATTTAGTTATAGTTCAAATAAAGCAAAAACAACTACCAAGCAACCATATCTCAAAATGAAAATCTATTAACTAGATAATAATAGTACAGGAACTATTCAAAATGAAATATTATAAGCTGTAAGGTTTTAACACTAGTTAATATACATGAATAAAGTATAATTATATTATTAAATAGTAACTTAAACAGCATCATATATATTGACTAAATGTACAACAATGTGCATACATATAATTTTAAATCTACTTTTGAATATTTTACTAATGACTCTGTTAGGTTATGTAGCCATACTATTCTTCTAAGCTATAGATGTAACATAGCAAAACAGCATGAAAAGACAAGGCTTTAAAGTAAACATTTTGAACATCTAATTAAAACAGAAACAAGCAGCTAAATGCAGTAAATCTAAGGGCTTAAATATATACATGTAGATTCAGCTAATCATATTAAAGATAGTTATTTCAAACCTTTCAAATAAGTAAAGGCGTTCTTAAACATAAACTACTAATCATAAATATCACATCCAGCCTCTGAGAAGAGAGAGAGCAGAGAATAGAAGAACAGGTATACTTTGTAACATTTGTCAAATTAAACACTTCAGTATAATATAAAATATTGTATGACACTTTAAATAATAGCCAGATCTATTAAAAAGTTAGTGCTATTTATTTGAAACTGTCCTTCTTTCCTCACAAATGATGACATCACCATCCTCAGAGAGAGACTGTAGTGTGTGCATGTTCATGCAGAGCATCAGCTGGTACTCTGAGGGAAGATTTAGAATGTTGAGATGGAATGTTTGTAGTTCTTTAACAGTAGAATATTAAGATACAGTGTCAGGAAGCTTTTAAATGTTTTAAAAAATGATATTTGTGAGACTTTCCATATAAATTGTTTTTTGTTTTAGCAGTTTCTAGGATCTGTAAATTAACCTTGGTGTGGAAGAATCTTGCTTTTTAACAGTTTCAAAGATATTTTTTTAGTCACAGATAACAAGTTTTTATTGTCATAAGATTCAGGGTTGTCTAGATGATTTCAGTCTTTTGAACCTGAATAACCAGGAACAGACTGGAGCAGTAGGAGTCCCAGCAGCAGAGAGACCAAGAATGTTCTGAGGTAAAATAAATCCCAGGATAATGGCCATCTTGGAATCATGTATTTTGTTTGATGAAGGCTGAGCATTGTCTTGGCCGAAAGCGCTTACAGTAATAAATAGTCCGTGCCTTATTTACCAGTCCGCTTCCACTATTATTGTGTTTTCTGCGTCACTGAAGGAGGGTCTGCGCTTCAGTGACATTTTTTGTCCTAAAACACAACAGAATAATAATACACACAACTATCACAGAACTAACTATTACCAGATAAAACAGTTCAGATAGGCAGTCAGAAGTACCCACAGGAAAAACATAACACATGTAACATATGTGAAATACTAACAACAGGCAGGATGCAAAACAAGGAGAGTAGCAAGAACAACATATCCTTGTATGTGCCATAACAGTAACTCAACTGTACTCCCCCCAAAAGAACAGTCCATTCTAGTCTGTGACATAAAAGTAACTTCTCTTTGCTTTCCCCACCCACTAAAGAGCAGGTACATGAACCATTCTGCTATTAAAACGCAGTTGAAATGCTAAACATGCATTCAAAGTACCTGTGCCTGAAACATTTGTACAAATGTATCACACAGCATACAGTTTTCATGTATTGTCAAACATGTGTACCTCTGAAATGTCTTGACAAACATGACCATGCCATCAGTACACTTCTAACTAGTGTTTACAGATAACAGTGTAAAAGGCTTTGTTTCAGTTATTCATTAATATATTCCAGCATATGCATTATGTAGGTAAAAAAATGACAGCATACCTGCTGGATTTCAATACTCCTCTGTAAAGACAGCTTGGGAAATATTTTGCTTTGCTGAATGTGTAGCAAGTGTCCTCACCATCAGTTTGGCTAGCTACACATTTGCCTAGTAGATTATTAATGGACTGCATCTGTCTAGGCTGTGTTTTATTCATGCTAATTACAGCACAAGCAGCTGAACTGTATGCTAATCAATCAATCTGGTGGAGCTATTCAAGAAGTTATAAAGTAACTATGTAGACTCCATGCTGTTTTTTTCCTGTGGATTTTAAAAGTAGTGGAGCACAGACGCAGAAAGTCTACACAGACTGAATGTTAGGAGCTGCTACTGCTTAACTCCATTTATATGGGCAACAGGCTGCAGTCAATGCTGCTCCTGCTGCCAATAGGCCTAGGCCAAGACAGAGAAGAGTTTTCAGACCACATTTAACTTAACACAACATACATGACATGGACATTATAGAGTGCTACAGGGTGGACAGGGACACAATACAGGAATCCTGCGGCCTCTGCCATTCTCAACTCATAGCCGCATCCTTTACCTCCACATGTTTTGGCTGTGTACTGCTTGCATCACAGTCAGCCCTGAACTAACACTTGTGTTAACTGCTGCATTTACAAGGTAAGTCCTGAACATATACTTTATTGTCATGTCCTTGTATTTCAACACTTGGGACAATAAGCAACTACAAGGTGGGAGATCTGTGCAGAAATTAATGTCACATGTGACATCAGACAGCTATTTGACTTGTATGTGTCCATTAGCAAGTAGTAGGCCTTAGGCCTCAGACCTCAAAGATTCGCACATTGATACCTCCTCAAAGTAATGATGATCACTGTATGTCCTGAGTTTAGCACCATACATTTGAAATGGGAAATTATAACAGAGGCACATAGCAGTTTCCGGCTTCACCACCCTCACAAAAAACTGTCAGAATGCAAAACAAGGAGAGTAACAACAGCAACATAGCCTTGTTTCTGCCTTAACAGTAGCTCAGCCTGATTTCACCCCACCTTAAAAAAACATTATACCCTTGGATGTTCCATGACAGAAACACACCTTTGCTCCCCACCCAGAAAACAGCAGTCTATGCTTGTTTGTGGCATCCAAACTTCCATTAATTTTGATTGCAATTGCATATCATAGTGTCCTCAGTGAATATCCTCATTTTAAGGTAAATAGGATAGACTGGTTTACACACTGCATGTCTCTGAGTAATGGTCAGATAACTGATGAATGAGCAAGAAACACAGAAAGGTAGGACACAGATGTATATTTGCAAGGAATAATCATAGCAGGTTGTGTGATCAGTAAGTGCACTACATCCAAATATATTACACAGAATATATTTACAAAAAACAGGTCATGCCTTGATATCAGTGTACATTCAGTTGCACTTGATTGTGTGAGGAATTATGTCATGTATTTGCTGCAAAGGTGTTTGTGGGGCAAAGATGGATAAGTTCCCCCTCCTCTTTTGTGATGGTGCATTGCAGTGAGAGTTGGGATCCACACCTATTTAGTCATAGCTCATGTTTATTAACAGTTTATACTGTGTGTGTAATAGACTGATTTTCTGAATTTCAACTAATTCTCCATGTTTTTTAGTTGTTCTTGTTTTTTGGAGTCCACTGTTTGTGCGATGTTTCACTTAACACAAATAGCTTATGCTATGTGCATTTTGTTTGTGCGTAGAGCAGCACTGCACAAACAGGATGGATGCACCACTCAAGTAGCAAACAAGACCCAGACAGCCAGAAACAAACACCGGATACATTCAATTAATAGTACTGGCCATCGTGTACACACATTTCCCAGCAGTGCTCATTCCACGGAACTTGTTTTCATGATGGTAAGAGATCTGCAACACTTTCAAATGCTGTAAATCCGGAAAGTGTGCTCTCCCAGTAAGAGCAATACATGCAGTTGGTGGAAAAACATAATTCTACTTTGGTCTTGATCTGTGATAGGCATAGCTGGTGTTCCTGGAGATTTTTTGAGATTCCATGATCAAAGATGGGGCGTCTAGGAGTTCAAAGAGTTTGTTGGACTCCTAGAGCATGAACATGTGCCCAGGCTATTGCAGAGGGATTATTGTGGCTCAGATTGCAAGGCACAAGCATGGAATAGTGTGATCCAGGTTCTGACCAGTGCTACCAGTATCCCACACACTGGTGAATAATGTAGGAAGTACTACAGGGACCTCAGGATGAGGACAAGGGTTGTAGGACTGGGGATACCCTGCAGATGTACAAGTATAACTTACAGGGACTACTTGTCAGAGTTAAAAGCTGGATACAGTCAGAATTGTTATGCTTAATGGTATTCTGTTCTGTTCTGTTTTTTTCCACAGGCGTCGCAGACCTGGAACTGAATGTGCGAACCCATTTTACTAGATTGGCATGGATGCAAGATGTATGTGGTATGTATGCATCCCAACAGTGTGGTTATCTTAGCATTAAAAGTTGCAGCACATTTATTTGTTTCTTATACAGTTCTCTCAAACTGAGCATTCATTTCTTAACTTCAATAGGTAAGTATGCATGCATTAGTCTGGAGGGCAAAACAACAGTTCATTATTACAAAGAAGTCATAGGTTGTGCCTTCAAAATCCACACTTCCCAAATATATAATACTGTTACTGTTTCATCAGTATTGCAATGTAATGTAAAAGCTGTAAAGTAGTGTCACCCCTGCCTTGCTGTAAACTGAAATCAGTATATTTGGACTACACATATGTGCAATGTATGCACATGTCAAGGATTGCTTACTGCAATCTGTAGTATATTGTGCATCTGTTAGGAGCTGGGTAGTCTTAACAGTAACGAAAGGTATTTGAAAGGAGTTTGTAGTGTTTAAAATAAAGGTAACAGAATGGAGTCAATTGTATCAATGCTTTGTATGTCACATATAAAGTTACTAATGTTCTCCTTATTTCCTCTCACCCCAACCCTTTTCTCTCTTTTTTATGTTTATTTCTTTATTATTTTGCTTTTCTCACAGTACAGCAGGGTAGGACTGTACCACAGGATCCACCTGTTCCCACTCCACAGGCTACAGCACCACTGCCCAGCACATCTGGTACAGAACCTGGTTGCACCCTATCTGCCACCCCTGCACTACCTGGCCCCTCAGGTAGTTCTGCAACAGAGGATAGGCCTGTGGCTCCCTCTGGGTGCAGTGGTGGAGGTGGTGAGTTTATCACCCATGATGAACTTCCAGGGATGGTGCATAGGGTTGTGTGTCACATTGTTGGTGCACACCTATGCCTGCTGGAGACACTGCCCTCCATTGTTGTATTAAATAACCCAAGGAGACACAGACATTAAACACTGCAGCCATTGGTGCAGTAAAATGACAGTGATTACAGTTCACTGGGTGAGGAATTGATTCTCACTGTCACCCAACTTGATGTCCATAGGTTCGCTCAACCCAACCATGATGTTCACCCACCTTATGTATCTTTCACCGTCTCTGTCTCTTTTCTTGTTTTTCTTGTCTGTCTGCAATTGCTTTCTTACCTGCCCAACTTTACACACCCAGACATTCCAACAGCCCTTCCCCAATATTCCTCTCTCTCCCAGAAAAAAAAATATAGGCACCTGTCCCACAGAAAAAAATAATCTCATACATAGCTCTCCATTTTGCAGATGTTTCTTCATGACACACATGATTCTGTCCAATTCTCTATACAACCGATTGTGTTGTTGTTATTCCTGTCTCTGGAAATAAGAAAGTTTAAGGAGTAAAGGATAATTTGCCATTAAAATTTCTAGCCTGCTGCAGTATAATCACCAATTTGAAATAATAGTGCAACACATGAACTGCACATCTGAAATAAAATTAACTCAGAGCATTATTTCTATTGCTATGCAGAGAGATGTATCCAGTGTAAAGAGACGTGTGTGGGTTTTGGAGTCACTTTTTTCTCAGAAGAAATACTCTTTCCCTGTTTATTTATTTATTTATTTATTTATTTATTTATTATGAGAAAAATAGATATTTTAGGATATATTTTACAATGCAGAATTGTGAGATGTTGTGGATACTGTATCACTAGTCCAGTAAGCATATCTACTTCTAATTCTAAGGTAAAAGAGTTACACAATGAAATAATGAATTCCACACAGCTGCAGTGGATATAAAACGTTTACACACTCCTGTTAAAATGCCAGGTTTTTCTGATATAAAAAAATGAGACTGCAATAAATCATTCCAAAACTTTTCCCACCTTTAATGTGACTTATAACCTGTACAATTCAATTGAAAAACAAACAAATCTGTTAAGGGAAAAAATATAAAAAAATTAAAAATGTACAGTAAGTTGGTTGCATAAGTGTGCACACCCTTAAACTAATACTTTGTTGCACCTTTTGATTTAATTACAACATTCAGTCTTCTTGGGTAGGAGTCTATCAGCATGGCACATTTTGATTTGGCAATACTTGCCCACTCTTCCTTGAAAAAGCACTCCAAATCTGTTAGATTGTGAGAGCATCTCTTGTGCACAGCCATCTTCAGGTCACCCCACATATTTTCTATTGGATTTAGGTCTGAGCTCTGGCTGGGCCATTTCAAAACTTTAATTTTCTTCTGGTGAAGCCATTCCTTTGTTGATTTGGATGTATGCTTGGGGTCATTGTCATGTTGAAAGGGGAAATTCCTCTTCATCTTCAACTTTCCAGTGGAAGCCTGAAGGTTTTCTGCCAAAAGTGGCTGGTATTTGAAACTGTTCATAATTCCCTCCACCTTGACTAAAGCCTCTGTTCCAAGTGAAAAAAAGCAACTCCAAAGAATGATACTGCAATCAACATGCTTCACCATAGGGATACTGTTCTTTTGGTGATGCAAAGTGTTATTTTTGCACCAAACGTACCTTTTGGAACTGTGGCCAAAACGTTTAACCTTGGACTCATCAGATCATTACATATTTACCACATGCTTTTGGAAGACTTGATGTGTTGTTTTGCAAATTTTAGCCAGGCTTGGATGTTTTCCTGTGTAAGAAAAGGCTTCTGTCTTGCAACCCTACCCAATAGTACAAACATATGGACAATACCGGAAATTGTTGTCATAGGTAGTATACAACCAGTATTTGCTATAAATTCCTGCAGCTCCTTCAGTGTTGCTGTAGGTTTCCTGGCAGCCTCCCTGATGAGTTTTTGTCTTGTCTTTTCATCAATTTTGGAGGGAAGTCTAGTTCTTTGCAATGTCACTGTTGCCCCATATTTTCTCCACTTTTTGATGACTGTCTTCACTGTGTTCCATGGTATATCCAATGCTGTGGAAATATTTTTTACACTTCTTCTGACTGATACCTTTCAACAATGAGATCCCTTTGATGCTTTGTAAGCTCTCTGTGAACCATGGCTTTTGCTGTAGCAGGCAACTGAGTAAATGTCAGGAAAATCCTACTAGGACAGCTGAGCTTTATTTGGGATCAATCAGGGTATCTTTAATTAATGTCAGGTGTGTACCCAAGAAGACTGAATGCTGTAATTAAATCAAAAGGTGCTTCAACAAAGTATTAGTTTAAGAGTGTGCACACTTATGCAATCAGCTTATTGTATGTTTTTTATTTTTTAAATTTCCCCCCTAACACATTTGTTTTCAATTGAATTGTACAGGTTATATGTCACACTAAAGGTGGGAAAAGTTTTGAAATGATTTATTGTGATCTCATTTTTTTTATATCACAAAAACCTGTCATTTTAATAGGGATATGTAAACTTTTTATATCCACTGTATGTGTATGTTAAATGAGAAATCTAAAAGCCAAAAATGATGATACATAATTGTGCAAATACAGTGGTTGTATGGGAATTTCTAAAAAGAAAATTTGTCAGGCTTTACAGTGAGGAGCAAATAGTCATAATAGGATGCTTTTCAATTGCTGTTCATACGTTTAGAGATTTGTACTCGGACCTTTATAAGCTTAGCCATGAAACCCAAATATACCTATGAGTTATTGTGCCTTAGAGGTATTTTTAGTGGGTGTATGTTAGCTAGGGCATGATTGAAAGGTCAAGAGTCAGATCAGGAGAGGATTTCTGATTTTTCATCCAGTAGTCCAGCTTGCACTTGAATAAGGTTAGGGAATTGTTTTACTAAATATCCTTGGGATCAGTATATGTAATGCCATTCTGTTGTAGCTCAGAGCAGATCTATGCATTGCCATTTAGATTCTTGACATAAGTATAGGACGCCTTATGGTTGTCTTTGGAATCTTTGGCAATTTTCTTTTTGTAACTAGCTTTTGAGGATTTTATGAGGGATCTCAGCTTCTTACTGAGGCTGGTGAGGGAGTTTTTGCATCCTGGGATTTTCCTCTTTTCTGCAACAATTTCTTCCTTCTGTTGTATAGTTTGTTTATAGCAGAAGACCACCAGGTTAGCTTCCTTTTTTGGAGGAGAGCATCTTGATTCTATTTGGGATGGCATGATTCATGCACAAGTGGATGTGCTCATACAGTGCCTTAGTGTAGGATTCAGCAGTCGAACTTTCAGATCCTGTCTGCATGGGCGTCATGAAGTTTGTCACTTCTGACTTCAGTAGCATGAAGTTGGCTTTGGAGATGTTTTTTATGGAGGTTTCCTTGCTGGGGGTGGGGGTGGGATGTGGATTTCAAGGGTGATTTGCTTATGATCAGACCTGACCAATGAGGGGGTGACCACTGGTGTGAAGCATCTATCTCCCATGTTGGTAATGACCATGTCTAGGATATTGGAGCCCCTGGTGGGACAATGGATTAGTTGATCCAGGGTGTTGGAATTTATGAATTTCAAGAACCATTGGGAAAAGGTGTTGGTACCCGAGTAGTTTTCCCAGTTAATGGCAGGGTAGTTGAAACCACCCAGTATTAGGGTGTTTGGTTGTATCTTAATATTTTCCAGTATGTTTAGAAAGGTGTAGTGAGAATCTTGGGGCATGGTGGGGGATCTGTAGCAAGCTACAATTTGGATTGCAGTCTTACCTAGTGTTAGTTGCACCTGGAGAATTTCAGATGCATTGTGTTGGGCAACTAGCCTGGAGGTGTGAATATCCTTGGTGAATATGGACACTCCTCCAACTTTAGTGTTTTGGTCTTGGTTTTGTGGCCAAAAAGTGTGGTAAAAGTTGCTGCCTGGTATTGCCGGGGTGCTCTCTTGAGCCTTGAACCAGGTCTCAGTTACTGCACAGATATTGATGTTCTCCATTTTTAGGAGTGCCTCGAGAGAGTACATTTTGAGGTTTAGACTTCTAGCATTGAGTAGCATTACCTTCAGATTTTGCATGTTTGTATCTGTTACAGTGGTGGTTTTGTCCTTTTAACCTTACCTAAAAAAGGCACTATAGGGGTGGCAATAGCTTTATCCAGTAACCTAAATCCCAGGAGTGACAGGTGCAGACCATCTCTGGCAAAGCATCATGGTTTGTCGATCATGGGAGGTACGTCTCAAGTCATTCATTCCAACATGGACAATGGCAGAGTTGTATTTGTACTTGTGGAGTAAGATGAGTGCATGCATTATGTGGTGGATCCTGGCACCCAACAGGCAGCTGACTGTAATTTTCTCCTTCTTCAGCCTGGTGATTGGGACATCAGTGTGCCTGACTATAGAGTCACCTATGACTAAAGTGTCGGGTACATTGTCTTGCCTTAGGGGCTGTTGTTGAGTGGCACACTGGTGTTGTGAGCTATGTGTCATGTTGGTTGTGACTGGTGTTTGTTTGCGGTTCAGCTTTGGAGGTCCTTGTTGCTTGGGCAGGTTAATGTTAAGGGCCTCTGCATATGTGGGTTTAGGGTTGCTATGTGTGGGTGTTGATTGTGTGGATTTTGAAGGGCTATGAGTTGCTTGAAGTGTAGTGCAGGTGTTAACCTTCTCTTGACTGTCTAGCACAATCTTGGCCGGAGAGAGCTTTTCTTCCAGTTTGGCTATGTAAGTGCATCTCTCGCAGGTTGTAGTGTTGGGTGGTAGGAGGAGAGGGTTGTCTGTGTACATGAGGAAGTTGCCGCATTACCCCAGTATGCCCAGATTCACCAGGTGGACAGGATAAATCACCGGAAGCTGGCCATTGGACATGCCTGTTTAGGTGGGTTTTTTTTGTAAAGTACAAGAGCTGTTTTTCCTTACCTTTGCAAGGTACTTTGCAATTATAGGCTGTTTAGTGCCCACAATTAATTTCTCCTTATTGACAAGGAGAGTTGAGTGCTTGTATCAGTTTCAGGCTTCCTAGTGTTTTCCAGCAGGTTCTAGGGCAAGTGCTAATCACAGGGGTTCAGATTTTAGTGATACTACTGAGAAACCACCTACTTCTAAGGGTAAATTTGAAGAGCAAACTTTCTGGCACCTGGAATAGTTTAACTGTAGCCCCGCAGTGCTGCATGATGTGAAAAATGCACAAACATACACATTTTTAAGCCAGAAAGATGAAAGGGATAGAAATCAGCCCAAAAAGACTAATAAAATTACAATTTCAGAGCTGGAAACCACTCGTCTAGTGTTAGATAGGCAGTACAATGCTCACCACTCCCACTGCTAAGCAGTAGGACTTCCCTCTACCACAGCAAGGTCTGGATAGCTCTGAACACAGAAAATAAAGTCCTGAGACAAGCAAAGCCTGGGATCTGGACTATACTGGCTAGGAAAGGTGGGAAACGAGTAAACAAGATAGTATTTTTTTGTTAAAACAGGCTAAACTATGCAATAATACAGTAAATAAACACAGAAAAGGCTAACCCATTTGAGTGTGTAGTCCTAACAGTAAATGCAATTAAAACTCTACAAAATTAGCAATTTAAAACTTTTTAAATGAAGCAAGACAAGTGTACAACGGAAAAACGATTTAAGAGGCAGTAATACAGTAGAATAAGTAGCTAGTCTACATATACAGAGAAGTCCATATATACAGAAAAGCAGCTAAAACACACTTAAACAATTCAGATGCAGTGCAACATAGAGCACTTGAGTTGTAGCAATATTAAGGCAAATACAGTTATAATAAATGCACTAAAATATACTCTATATTTCCAAAATGTTTGAGAAGCACAGTCAGCATTGTGTTTATGCCCTGTATTCTTTCTGTGAGGAACATCTGTGAACCTGGACAGGTACATACAGACCTGACAGGGGCATATACTCAATGATGGGTCTGATGATGGCTGAGTACATTGGCATGATGACTTTCCTGGACCTAGATGCCATGCCCTTATTTATAAATTGAGTGATATAGAATGATTTAAATACAATCTTAGATACATGTTGGTTGAAAGCCAGGCTATTGTCTACATGAGTCCCCAAATATGTGACTACTGTGTCAACTTTTAGGTTTTTTTTATCAATGAGGTAGTTTCCCTCAGTGTCTGACTTTCTAAAAGGTGCAATTATGCATTTATAGCCATTGAGTTTTAAGCTATGGCACCAGTCATTTGTCTGTGTTAGACCTTCCTGTAAGATTTTATTATCTTGGGGGGATGTCAATTATTGGTCATAGTTTGCATTCTTCAGCAAACATGGTAAGGCAGAGGCCCTTAACATTGGACTTGACTTCTGAAAAATGGATGTCAAAGAGGAGTAGACCTAGCACAGAGCCCTGGGTAACTCCACTGGTGACAAGCCTTTTTGTGGAGGCAATCTCTCCAATCCCACATTCCTGAGTCTGTCTGTGAGCTAGCTGACTATTCAATAAGTTACACAGGAGTTTATGGCTAATATTATGAGTTTGTTTACAATGCTCAATAAGATATTGTATCAAATACCTTAGCTTAAAGTTAAGGTAGGCAGTATGCACTGCTTTTCCCTTCTTCATTGCCTTGGTGGCCTCCTCAAAGAAGTCCAAGAATTCAGTAGGCATGACCTGACTTAAACAAAAAAAATAAACTGTGTTGGGTCAAATGCCTGAATGTTTCCTATGCTATTGCCAATTGTTTCCTATGATAATTTTTTCCATGGATATGCATATGAGGCTAGTCAGACTAATGGGTCTGTGATTCCTGGAATCCACTGATGGTCCGCCCTTGAGCAGAGGGATGACTGTTGCAGTCTTCCATTCACATGACATGAAACCTGTGTTAAGGCTATGGTTGAATGGTGCACAGCAGTGTCCCTGACTAATCATATTGTAGGCTATTTAGGAGGCATCCTGAGATATTATGTGGTCCCATCAAAGTCGAAATTTTGGCATTAGACAGTGCATCCAAGACTTGCTACCTGCTGATACTTGGAGGGATTATGCTAAATAGTATTCAGAGAGGCAGCTGGGAGTAAGAGGGGTAAAGTTGAAGTTGAATTTGTCAGCCAGAATATTTCGTTTATCTCCCAGTTCTGTGAACATGGCTCAATTTACTAACAGTGCCACCCAATATTGTTTGCTGCCTTTGAGGTGCTGGACATAGCTAAAGAAGGAGTTATGGTTGTCCTTGGCCTAGGATGCTGTCTTTTCCTCAAAATTTGCTTTATTTGACTTAATTAGTCTTCTTAGTTGTCTGTTTAGTTTGATGAAAGAATTTCCATCTTTTTTGATGTTACACTTTTAGCTACTACTTTTTTTTTTCTTTTGTTGGACAACCTTAATTAATTTTGGATTCCATCAGGGTGGTTTGTTTTTTGAGTTAGTTTTGCAACTATGTCTGGTAGGCACAGCATCCTGTATATTGTCACTGATATGGTTGTACAGAGCTTCTGTGAATAATTCCACATTGGCTGCTGTGTTATCTGAATTTGGAGTAGCTTGAAATTTTTGAGAGACTATCACTTAATAAAAGTTAGTTTGCCTTGGGGTAGTATCTAACTGTTACAGGGTTTAATGAGGATACAGAATTGATTTTTCTTTGAAGGAGACTGCCTTGTGATCTGACCTTAACAGAGAGAACATGACATGGGGGAGGGTGCAGCATTCTCCCATATTTGTGAGTAATAGGTCAAATATGTTTGTACCTGTAGTAGGTGTATTCACTTACTCATCCGGGGTAATTGTGTTTATGAAGCTTAGGAATCTTTGCACCTGCAAATTTGGGATTGTGCAGGATTCCCAGTTTACAGAGGGATAATTAAAGTCCCCTTTGAATATGATTTTTGATTGAATGGTGAGAATCTCTGATAAGTCTAAGTATGAGCTATGGGATTCATGGGACACAAGATGGTGACCTATAGCTTGCTAGGATATGGTACAGGACTTTTGTCTTGGGTAATCTGGACATGGAAGAACTTCAGTGCATCATTTTGTTTAACCAACCTAGACGTATACTTGTTACTGAAGCAGACCAAGACACCTGCACCTTTAGTCCCTCTCTGTGCAGTCACTTGTCTAAGTATGTGGAAGGCACTGAAGCCTTGCAATGCCAGTCTCTGTATCTTTAAACCGTGTCTCAGTAACTGCACAGATTCTGCATTACCCAAGGTCAGGACAACTTGGAGAAAGTGGAGCTTCTTGTTTAGACTCCTGGTATTAAGAAGTAACACCTTTAGCTTTCTTGGGTAGGCCTTGCTATGTTGGAAGGTTTGTCAATTGCTTAAGAAAGGCTTTATGGGGAGGATAATGTTTTACCCAGTATTTGAAAGCCTAGAGGGGACAGATGCAGACCATCCTTGACAAAGTAATGTTGTTTGCTAACCATGTTCTCCCAAGTTGACAAATATTGTATCGCCATAGAATGGCAGCAAAAACTAAGCCAATTATTAAAGTCAGTCATATTCTGCTTAATATTGCGACATTATTCTTGGTGAAGATAGACTGCTGTTCAGTACAAGGTACATACCAGCCTGTGACACATAGTCTCTCTTCATGTAGACTAGGGAGGTATGACTCCAGTCATTTGTACTTACATGGACTGTGACTGAATCATACTGGTACCTGTGGTACAATGACTTTAGTGCATCCTGCACCTTGATTGGCAAATAACTTTTTCTCCTTGTTCAGCCTGGTGAGTGGGGTATCAGTATATCGTACAGTGGAGTCCCCTATGACTAGAATCCTACTGTACTGGTGTGCCTTATTGGCTTAGTAGTTGAGACTCCACTGTGTGTGGCTGTACCTGCTGTGTTAGATGTTTCTGTTGAGTGCTTTCATGTTTGCTTAGGATGATTTTTTCAGGTCAAATGTCTGTGAGGTCTTTCAGGTTTGGGAATATTGCACTTAAATTCCTTAGCAGAGGTAGATCTATGTGTGGTGTGCATACTATGTGTACTGGGTGCAGAGTGTGTGTTTCTGACAACCAGATTGTTATTAGGATTGCTTGTACACAAGGGTTTTGCCTCCATAGACATTGTGTATATGCATCTCATGCATATTGTATCTGTTTCTTTGAGGATTAAAGGGTTGTATGTGAACATTAGACAATTGTTACTTTGTCTCACTATACCCATTTCCACCAAACTGGATGGAGGAATTTAGGATGTGCATATACATGATGTCAAGTCCTTTATTGGGTGAGCTCCAGGTGTGCAGTGTACAAGGGTTTAATTGTGAACCGACTAAGGGTGCTTTTCGGGTTAGAGACTAGACAAAGCTATATAATAATAAATTCAAGGAGCAATGCTCCTCGACATGCAAACTAGCTCTTGTATGCTAGTTAACACACAAACTAGTTGCTCAACTCTCATCAAGTTACAGGTAGAGTTTCAAAGGTGGTTTTATAGGGCAATTTGATCTCTAGGTGTCTGCGTCTGTACAGGGAACCACTGACCACAACTGCATGATGGTCAGCAGCATGCAGATGCTCCAAATTTTTATAGGCACTTAAAATACAGTAAAATGGCTTCTATGCCCTCTGGCCAGTCAAGCAAATACACTTACAATTTCCCAATTCAGATAGTCCATACTACCACCAACTGTTATTTATTTCCAGCAAACGATCCTTTCTTAAACTCTTGTAGTGTTACAAAGCAGCAGCGTGCATCAAACCATGCTGAATTTCTAAAGGACAGCATTAAAATGTTAGAGCAAAATTTCATTGTGGTAACTGAACAGCTGGAACCTTTAAAAATTCATGGGTCTGTATCAGAATAACGAAAGCGCATACGTGTGACTACATAAAAGTCGACAGATAATACGCAAAACCATTAAATAGCAAACGACCACATAATCAAATTTTTTCCTAGTGAAAAAATTCACATGGCCGTTCAGAAAAAAAAAATTACAAACCATTATCAGGTCGAGGGCTTTGCCTCCCCCACACCTTCCCTAACTAAATATACCAACTCCCAGATCTTGCTATAGTGAAGGAAAAGGCAACTCTGTGTAGTTGGCCAACTACCTCCATGCCCTGTGACGTATTCATCGAATCGCTTAATTGCAGTTCAATAAATATGTGTCGCTCTTTACGTGTTCACTCAGAAGCCATTTCATTCTTCTGATGTAGACTCAAAATTCACTCAGCAGGAGTCTGGAACAGAATGTATATTTGACAGCTTTCAATAAAGAGCCAAATACAATGGGTGGGGTTCAAAAAATGTTACGACAAGCTATCCCAAAATCTTTGGTGTCATTATAGGGGCAACACAGCAAAGAATATTCATGAAGGGCAAAGGAATAGCAATATTGAAAAGGCAGATTTTACACAATGAATAATGTATTGTGTGTTGGCTTTGCTTACACTATGGTTATATGTGCACATACATAAGTGGGAGTTCCAAATATTCTTGACTTTTGTATTTTTGGAATAATTAAAGGATAGATGTAAGAAACAGTGCTCATATGTGAGACGCACATGGACTGTAACATTGACAGGATAGATTTTTGCTGAATGCATTAATGCAGTGTCTGTTGGCTTTCCTTACCTTATGGCTATATACACATGCACATGGTCACACTTATTGATCTATTCTAACATACACTACAAAGGCATAGGTTTATAAGTTCCTAAGTAAGTACTAGACTAGTTGCCCTTGCAGACCATTTTAAGCATAGCCATTTCCCCTTTTTATCCTTGAATTAACCTATCCTGTTTGGTTAGAGATCAGCCTTACCCATTCCATGGTCAATAATTATATATTACCTCTAATGAGAGCAATGGGGATTATACCATACATAATTTGAGGGGCCCCATGAATGGGATAAAGCATTTATGAGCTGAGGTAAAATTTTCATTTCCCATCCATAGATCCAAATTGTGTTTGAAAATGGACAGGGCTGAACTTTGTTTTATGTGAATGAGTAAAGTGTTACAGAGCAGTGGTATCCTTTTTGAGATATACCTGTCCCTCCAAATCATTCTGCTGATGTTGTAGAAGAGGTTTTGCCCCCTAGACTGAATATTTCTGATGTCATTTGTCTTGCTGATGAGCAGTAAATTCTTCAGTAATGGGTCAGAGGATGCCTTGTATTCCAGATACAGGTCACCTCTTGGTAGTCTGTCAGATACTGAGTATAGTGACAGAGCTTTAAGTCAGTCCATGCAGGACATGGTGTTTAGGCCTTGTATCCTTTGAATAAGTTATCTCTGTGGACATGCCAGTTGTTGCATGTATCTGGACAGCCACATGCCAAAGGAAGCATTATATTCCATGACTGGCCTAATGAGGGCTAAGAAAAGTGGTAGTTCCCCTAAACATTCTCCTGTAGTGCTGACAAATAATCACCTTGCTTGGATTCTCCCGTAAAACGGGGACAATGACATCCCTACAGTGAGACACAATCTCTTTGTTTATAAGCTGTGGATTATAGAAGGACTTTCTGACAACAATGAACAAATGTTGGTCAAAAGTTAAGCCACTGGCCACATAAGATTCCAAATACTGAACAACTGAATCAGCTCCTAAGGAAACATTTTTAATGTGGTACTTCCCCCTGAGATAGATGACTTCCCAATATATACAACAATGTGTTTTTTGGCATTTAGTTTCAGTCCATGATTTTTGCACCAGTTATTTATCTAAGACAAACCTTTCTGCAAGAAGGCTAAGTCATTTGGGGATTCAATGACTGCTCCTAGCTTGCAGTCATCTGAATCCTTGGTCAGCCAGAGCCTTTTGGTATTTGCCTTTACTTCAGAAAAGTAAATGCCAAACACAGAACTTTGAGGGACTCCAGTAATGTCCGGTTTGTTTGTGGAGGTAACTTCCCTTATTTAAATGACAACTCGTTATGCTCTCAGGCTGAACTTACTTGTCATTTACTCACCTCAGCCCACCCTCAAACTCTTTTCCCACTTACTTCTCTGAAGTATATATTATTGTATGTTACTGGGCAAACATTATTGAATAGTACTCTATTGCATAGTATGGTTTCTTTATGACTTGTATAATTTTTCTGATCTGTATAATTTTGTGCTGCATTTTGTATACTTTATGTGGAGCTTTTCTCACAGGGCCTCTGTGGAAATTGGACAACTAGCTCAGTCAGACTTCCCTGGTAAACAAATGTTAAATAAAAATAAAATATTTTGATTCCTGTGTCCTATCTGTATACCGGTTGGCAATCCAGCTGATGACATAGGGTTTTATTAACACTTTATTTGGCTTTTCTACTATGCCTGAGTGGGGAATTGCAATTGTATCAGCAGCTTTGGCCAGGTTGAGGTATATGGTGTGTACCATTTTTGCCTTCATCCATTGCTTTGGCAACTTTTTCAAAAAAGTCCACCAAATTAAGTAAACATGACCTGCCCTTGACAAATTCAAACTGAGACTGCATGGCCAACACTGATAGTTTCCCCCAAAATGATTATAATTATTACTCATTTGGGGGCTCTACCAAGAAAAAATATCAAAAGTGACTATTATTCCTCAACTCATTTTGAATATTATAAAATGAGACTCTTATAAGAGTGATGTCTCTGTGATAAACTATGATGCTATTAAAGGCTTAATCATAGGCTAGATTCCAAAAGGCTTGCAGTAGCCTGGCAGATAGCCTCTATCATCTTGCTTCACTATGGTTATCCTAAATTACTAGCCCATCCACTGGTATGCCATCATAATGAGGTGTGGTTGCATACTCCATAGTACTTTGGAACACTGAGGTACTGGAAGGAGTCCTGCAATGCCAGAGTCAAGCAAAAGAATTTTAAAACACTCTGTGTTAATTAAACATTTTATGGTATTTCATTTCTATATTACGTTATTGAATAGTAAATTTACCAAAAACGTAATAGTTGACGCCTAAATATCGAACTGGCATGAAGTCGAACAGTAAAAATAACAAAAATGAAAATGTTGAAATTTTATACTTGGCTCGCTTCACAACCCGAGCCTGTGTGACATTCTTTATTCATGAAACGTAAAAGAAACAGTACGTCACTTCGACTCATGGTAACTAGTTATTCAAACTGTGCACTGCTACCAATCAAAAATAAGAATGGAAAAACTAAAACTAATATTTAACTGCTTGATTCAGCATTCTGTACTCCTTTATACTTTTAAAATATAAACGGAAAACTAAGCTGTCTCATGCTCTGCAAACTTTTTATTCCTATTAACCTATATGTATTTAAATGAGTACTTGTCTGTACAGTTCAATTAGACTACTACCAGATAGTGTCAAATACAAAGTAATGCTAACATATACAAAGGAAAAACGAATTTATATGAAATAGATCGTACGATTTTCTGTAGCTACAGCAGACTACACTTTCAAAAGCATGGCTACAGCAGTTATAAACTCAATAGTTGAATACGCTGCCCTTTTGTTAAACACCGATTGCATACAGGAATATCTCTCCATAGTTTTCCATTTTTTAGGAGATGCAAGATATCCTGACTTTAACTGCATCCTCGCCTCATTTACTCTGTTTTGCTCTCGTATCAACACATCTAGAACTGCAGGAATGTCACAGATTTGCCTTCCTTGTAAACACCAAAATCACCTGTGCCATTCCTCCACATAGTTCTGGGTACGAGGCAAACATAACTCATTTAAAGTCGGAATGTTCTAGAATGAGATTGGAAACATGGGAAGAAATCTATTGGGACCTGCATTTCTTGTGTGCTGTTTTCTCGGTTGCCCTAAAACATATGGTTCCGAGAAGTACGTAAGAAGTTCTTTACTCTCAACAGGGAATGTGTTAGAAAGTGTGGGGAAAGCAGAAAACAACTTCATTTTCAGAAACAAATGACAGTGCAATCAACTTTTTAACTGATAGCTGAAAAATTGAAGATTGTCCATAAAGTGTTGCTAAACCTACTGATTGCACTTTGCACCATCCAGTCTGGGCAAAGTGGAATAAGCAACCTTTACTAGTCACTTTAGCAAACTTATGCTTTACACTTTTGATAGATGCCATCTCAAAGTCTGTTATAATAAACTTTATTGTTGGCTCATAGTTTACTGACTCTAATAGAGAAAATAAACATTCCCATAAATAGTTGTACTCCTTGAAAGACTTTTTAGACATCAAGCAGTACACTAAAGGCACACTTTTACATTTTCCACCAAAGGATATCAAACCATGTATAGAATACAATTGTAAACATAGTCAGCCCTTTGACAGAAATATACCATCCATAAACCAGATGGTACTTTCACACAAATTTTGTAAATTCTCCTTAGTACTGAATACAATAACAGGTATGTTATTCTGCAAATCTACCATTTTCTTTTGTATAAAGTGGCCTTCTTTAAGTGAAAACTTTGTAGTATCTACACTACCTAATGTACTGTCTACAGACTTATGTGTCAACATCATTTGTTTCCTAACACCGTTTACTTGTTGAAGCATTTGCCGTCTTCATGGCAAAGTTACAGTTGTCTCTACGGAAGTTGAGGCTACATCATCATCTACTAACAGAGCAGGTGTACTTCTGGACACCTGAGCAATTTCTTTCAGTGTATGATACGCCTTATATATTTCAACTACAGTAACATCTGAAGCATGATCATATCCTACAGATTTCAATAATATTTTACCGTCAACTTCCTTTTCTGTCACTGCTCTACCCTTGCATTTGAACAATAACTTGAATCTATAGCACCAGTACTTTCTTTGTTTTACTATTTTTTTTAGACATAACTGTTTCATAGATATTACCTACAACACCAGGACTTGCGTGTGAGTTGGTAGCCATAGTTTGCGTTAGACAGTGCTATAATGTACAATACATCAGTAAACATAGTGCAATTTAAATCAACTGACTCGGCACTTTGTTAAAAGCATGATGTCAACATTTACCATTTCTTTTTAGTAACACATCATGTACATTTACAGTTACATGCATAGGAAATATGTAAACCATTTAAATATATGATTCTTTTCATATAAATATTTAAATGACTGACGGCAGTTTGTTTGTACATCACACATCATCATCCTGAAGTTGGCCAACTATTCCTTTTCAAAAACTGTTTATTCATTCTGATTAGCATTCACTGTAATCAGGGTTCAATATTTAGGGGTCAACTATTATGTTTTCGATAAATTTACTATTCGATAACGTAATATAGACCCTCGATATCTTGGTTTTCAATCTTTTAAACTTTTGATCTTATGACATAGATCTCCATATTTAACTCTCCCTGACAGTACACATAAGGACATTTTAGAAATAATTTCTATTTATAATACTCAGCTGCTTCCCTTTAATTGTGTTAGAGGAGGTGGTCCAGGATTCCCTTTTTATTCCTCCTTGTCTTGAACATTATTTATAATTGCTAAAAACACATTTTTGCATTGTTAATTAAGACATTTAATGGGACAATGCTTGGAAGATATGAGTTTTTTCACTTTTAAGTTGTTCAGAAGATATGTTTTCTCTTTTAGGTTATGCACAGGGAGCCCAGTGTATGGCATAAATAATGGAATACATAAACCCTCTAAATGTCCTGCCTATGCAACATTGTGCACCTGCTCTCCATCCATACACTCTCCAAAGCCAAATTACTTCTATATATAAAGAAATCACACACCACAGATGATGCCCTTTACATCACATCTCTGAAGTATGGAATTTAATACCCTTCCAATTAAGACAAACGAAAAACAATCTTTCATCTCAGAATTATTCCAGTATCTACAAAACTCATGGTTATGCCTTTGCACCCTCCAAAGATAATCCCATTTCACCTCTCAGCCCTCATCTGAATGACTTTCCTGTCTCTTTACTGTGTTTCTATCTGTTTCCTCTCCTCCTTTCTGAATCTCTATACACGTCTATCATTAATTCCCTGCTTAAATTTTCTCTTATTCACATATCCACACTTCCTTTTTTTACTGTCCTCTGTATATCTCTTCTGCAAGTGTACTATTTCCTATCCCCCTTTTTAACTACTAATCTGTGTATTGGAATCTGTAACACAAACTAAATAATATTGCTGACTATCCACTTTGTTTGCATTTCACATTTTACCATGTCTCTTGTAGTTAACATCTATCTAAATCATATAATTGCATAATATCTTCTGTAACTACCTGCATCTCAATATGCATTATACTAGTTATGTTTTCATTAGCAGTCATCTTATATCAGGTCTACAGTATATCATTTTTGTATATCACTGCCCATGCATTGCTTAACATGTTTCTTGGAACTTTTCTTCCAGACCCATCACTGAAAAGGGATTCCATGCCCAGTCAGACTTTCCCGGTAAACAAAACCAAATAAATAAATACATCAAAATATTTTAGATCTGAAGTTCAAGTAGCTGAAATCATCTGAATGAATAACTAAGCCTGCTGGAGAGATAGGAAGCTGATACAGGTTATTACATACAAAAAGGTGTAGGTAGAATGTCAACAATCAGTGCTATTGCAAAAATTGAAAAGGTAAAATCTACAGGGTTTACAATTTCCATTTTTTTTCTTGTAGTTGCTGCAAGTGTATGTAAAACAACATGCACAGCCTTTTGTTCCTTCTCTGGGCTAGGTTTATCAGCTCTGTGTTTCCTTAAACCCCTTTTATTAGAGGCAACATGGGATATATGCAAATAACTATTTCAGGACATCAGGTGTTTCAGCTATATGGCAGTTCTGAATGTCCATGGTTTTCTTTTTAAGTCTGTTTGTTTTTTCTGTGTGACCATTTTACTCATTGTTTTAGTTTGATGGTTGGGATATTTTGCAAACACCCTAATGGTTATGGATATTAGCTGGATATGACAACCCTGTGTTTCTAAAGGTTAGCCAAACATTCTATGTGACATTCTAATTACATGGCTAGGAGTCAACCTCAGATATATACAAGAGGAAGAGGCATTAGAGATCTTATAATGCAGGGGAAGTTTCATTTGCCAGATATAAGGAGAAGTAGGCAACCTGTAGTTGAAAGTGTTTTCTTTGAGTCTGTCTTTTACATGGTTTTAATTTTTTTTTTTATTTAATTGTTTAATTAGAAAATGAGTTTAATTGATGTGTGTATTCAAGGGGAATATGGGAAGGGGAAGGTATACTATCTATAGGCTTAACAGCAGAGGAACTAGAGAAGTTTATTTTGCTGATTTTCATATCTGTTGATTTTAAATAAATTGTGAAGCAGTGTGAAATACTGTCTGGTTCTTTTCTCTTGTGGTGAATAATTTGTATTTGCTACATGTTGTGGAATTATCTTCTACATGCCCAGTAAGTCTTTTCCTTCATTACCTAGGATTTTCAGAGAGACATCACAAGAATCTACTTAAAGGACTATAGAGAGTTTGCTGGCCAAAACGGGTGAGAACATGATGCCAGTGGCTCAAATACATGGACTGGAGCGAGACCAGAACAATGATAATGAGATGGCACCTATTGTGTGTAATAAATGGGAGGAAGATAGGATGCAATGGTCTAGTAATCCATTTTCCATAATAGGCAAGAATAGAGAAGCAGCTACAACCCCAGAATTACAGCTAATCTATGAGAATATAGAGAAATTAATCTTTAAAGAAACCTCTTTTTTTTTAAACTTGCTAAGTTTAAAGATACGTTGAGCTTAGTATAATGCCGAGGGTTTGCAAGCAGTAAAAAGCCTTTCATCTTCATTTAACTTGGAGGATGAAGAAGATAAAAAGTTTTATGCCCGTTGGACTGCTGCAGCACATAAATGCAGTCTAGAATGGGTAAATATATTGATTGAAAGGGATAACATAAAAAAACAGAGGTTAACGGAAGAAAATAAAATTCCCTACCACAGTGTTATCCAAAAAATGAGCAGTGAAGCTCTTGAATGCTTTTTAACTGGGGTGAATGATAAACTGCTTGTTTTCAAAAAAGAGTTGGTAAAACAGAAAAAAGTTAAACTGATACGTGACTTGAGGGACTATGAACGTAATCAAGCCTTCATAGCAACTACTAATCGTATAAAAAACGTAACCGGGTGAGGTTTGAGCAGAAACTGGAAGTGAAGGGAATACAGAAAATGCTATCTACATCAGTGAGGAGCCTTGCAACTTTGGTGGAGTATGATAAAAGTGAAGAGGAGTATAATTTTTCATGGTTGCATAATACAGAGAATCCCAGTTACATGAATGCAACTTTACGTGATCAAAGTAATAACAACTGGAAAGGAATGAGAAATCAAGATTATGGACAGGACATTCATGGGTAGTAATTTTGTAACTCCCGGACATTTAAACAAGGCAAGTGGCATTAATGTAAAAGTAAATAAAAATGCAGAATGTGCCTATATTGTTAATTTAGAGGGTAACACTTTAACAGATGATGAAATTTCAGTATTGAAAAGGGTTTAAAATGTATCCCTATAGTCATGCCTAGAGGGTATGAGGTAAGATGTGAAATTTTTAAACTTATAATAAAGTTATGTCTAATTGATTATTTTACAGAGGTTGAGATGTATGGGAAGAAAGTTATAAAGAAAATGATTCTGAATCATGTGATGTTAACTTTTACTCATCTATGTCTGACTGTGAATTAGATGCATATTGAAAACTTGATACAGATGGAATTGAATATAAGTGATTTTATACCTCCTTTTAAAATGAAATAATACAGCAGTTTTCAAATTTATTACAATATAATGTGGAAAAGGAGCTTGAAATTTTAGATAAGAATAAATCACGTGTGGTATTTACCCTAAGTAAAAACGAATGGTTGAGTTTACAACGGTTAAGTGAAAATAGAGAATTGGTTTTCAAACCAGCAGACAAAGGGGGTAAACTGGTCATAGGATTCATAGGATGATACTAGGCTATATCCCAGAGGCCCTTATAAGCCTAGCCAAGAATTTCCCCACATGTTCCTTCAAAGTCAGCACCTGTTTCCCCTGTCCAGTATGAGCACAAGTTGGATCCCAGGGGTATATTTTCCGTTTCCTATCAAATCGTCCAGGTTCCTCTTAAAGAGGGCTAGAGAAGTACTCTGCTTGACATGGAGAGGGAGTCTATTCCACAGAAAGGGGGAGTCTTTGGGAAACAAATTGATCCCGCCAATAAGTTCTATTAATGTCACAAACCAGGTTAAGGCCTTGTGTGTGGGTTGCATGAGTGGAGTTTGTTTTACAGATAAGCAGCAACTCCATCAAGGCTGGGTTGGAAATGGCCTTGTATGCCAGACACAGATCACCTGTGAACAGTCTGTATGACACTGAGTAGAGGGGCAGGGCTTTTATCCTATTTGTTAGGTGTTTAATACCCTGGATTTTCCTGGTGAGGAACCTCTGTGGTCTCTCCAACTGCTGCATGTGCTTGGCAAGGTACATGCCGAAGTTGGCACTGCACTCGATAATGGGTCTCATAAGGGAGGAGTACAGGGATGTTATGACCTCCTTATTCCTGGATGAAATACCCTTATTTATGAGGTGGACCACATAGAAAGCCTTCCATACAATGGAGGCAATGTGGTGGTCAAAAGTCAGGTTGTTATCAACTTCATTTTTCACAATATATGAAAATGTGTTATTCACGTTTAAGGGATGAAAGAGTGTATGCAAAAGTGTGGTTGGAGTGTTATAATAAAGCATTAAATAAATATAAAGTTTTGTTAAATAAGGGCTTAAGCTTGAAATATTTCTCCTATGAAGATGTACATTATAGGTTTAATGTTAATGACAACACTATGGCATATTTATTTTGCCTTCACAAAATACATAAAAGTATGAGAGATCCACCTGGAAGTCCAATTGTGTCAGCATGTAGCTATTTTACTCATAACCTTTAATGTTTTCTGCATAAATATGTATGGAATGAAGTTGTGAAATTGCCTTCTTATATTAAAGATGCTTTTGAATTTATAGACAGAATAAGAAATGTGAAATGAACAAAAAATATATATTTCCTAGTGACAGATGTAGTGAGCTTATACGCTAGCATTCAACGTGCATATGGTATGGAAGCCTTGTTACATTTCCAGAAAGATGCTTCTAAAACACATTATATTTTAGAGTTAATACATTTTTGCCTCAATAATAATCTTTTTGAATTTAATGGAGAATTATTTAGACAACTGCAAGGAACTGCTATGGGGCAGCTTTTGCCCCATGTATGCCAATCTATTCATGGGACTGTATGAGAGTAATAACCCAACAGGATGACAGTGAATAAAGAAAAACTGATAACCAAACCAAAATCCACTGTGAACAACCAAATAAGAGAATGAGCCGATGGTATAAGGTTTATTGAATCCACAAGAACAATATTGTTCTTGTGGATTCAATAAACCTTATACCATCAGCTCATTCTCTTATTTGGTTGTTCACTGTATGAGAGTATATATATTTATAATACAACTTTTTTCAAGAAGTATGTGGTCAAATATCACAGATGTATAGACAATTTAATATTTATTTGTGAAGGGGTGTGGGGAAAAAGTGGAAAGTTTTATAAAAGATCAACATAAAAACGTTTTGGTATTAGATTTGATGGAGTACAGAAAGGGGTGGAGGTTAATTTTTTGAATATTACCTTAATAGTTAGAAGTAATGGAGTTATTTAAACTAGAATTCATAGCAAATATGAACAGTATAACCACATCTTACATGGAAGAGTTGCCATCCTCCTCATACATTAAAATCTATCCCATATGGGGAATTTCTAAGAATATAAAGGCTATGCAGTGATAACAAGGAATGTCAGTTAGAAATACAAAAAGCAGTTAACATGTTTAGGAACAGAGGTTAAGATGAGGAAATAATAGAAGAAGGGATAAATAACGTATTTAAGTCCACAAAGATGTGATAAACCCGCCCTTTAGACCTATTATTGCGGGCAGCCACAGTAAAACCTTCCATTTCGGAAGAGTTGTTGATTGTTGGCTGAAACACATTGTAGAAGGGACAAAACATATTATAAAAGATTCATGGGAATTCTTGGGTATTTTTACTAAGGACCTCTGGAGTTCTGATATGATCTTTGTCACAGTCAATATCAAAGATCTTTTTTCCTGTATTCCCAAGGAAGACGGGTTACATAGATTTGCCACTTGTTTGAGTAAACACAGTGGATTCAGTTGGGAGAAGATTCAGCTCACAACGGAATTCACCGAAATTGTTCTTTACAACAATTACATTTATTATGAAGGTGAGTACTACAGGCAAATTTCGGGTGTGGCAATGGGGGCAGCTTGTGCCGCCATTTATGCCAACCTAGTACTCTTGGACTGGGAAGAAGAGTTTGTTTTAAGTACAGAATGGATGGAACATATTTCCTGTTACGTTCGTTATCTGGACGATTTATTCATTTTGTGGAAGGGCGATACAACACAACATTCAAATTTCATTGACTATATAAATCTGACAACCCCTTACTTAGAATTTGTACATCAACACAACAGGATTGGTATCAATTATTTGGACGTATTTATATACAATGATGGTACGTCTTTTCAGTCTAAAATCTACAGAAAAGATACATTTAGTAATGGGTATCTTGATTTCAGTAGTACGCACCCATTTTCACAGAAATGTAGTATACTGAAGGGGCAGTGCATTTGGGCTGCCAGAATGACATCAGTGGAAAAGGAAATGAAATTAGAAATGGAATTCATTGGGAAAATGTTCAGGGAAAAAGGATATCCAACACACTTGATTAAGGATGTGACACAGTATGTAGTCCAAGAATGGGGTAAGAAGTACCCACCTTTATTAGGGAAAGGGCCAATTCCATTTTCTCCAAGTAACAGCTCAAAGGAGTTGAACAATGCATGTAACACAATAGAAAAAAAAAACAAAAGGGAAGGACAATATTCAAAATCTTTCATTTTGGAATATGGGAAATATGTTGGCAAGGTCAAAGATATAATCAGTACAAATTGGAATATAATTACTAGTGATGAGGGTATTAGAGAATATGTTTATGATAAGCCTACATTTGTGTATAAAACTGGGTGCAATATTAAAAGGCTTATCGAACTGAAGTCTAGTAGGCAATTTTCAAATAACATCAACAAGAGTAGGGGGACCAAGAAATGTGGACATTGTTCACAATGTGCTTTCATTTTTGAGGAAGATTGCTGCACGCTTAAAAATGTTAATAGGAACAACATTTGGTTTGCTAATGGGAACTGTCAGTCTCGACACTTGGTTTATTTAGCAATGTGTTGTTCATGTTCCTGTTTTTATGTCGGGAAAACCGACAGGCAATTGAAGAACAGGATTTATGATCACACATATTGTATAAAGAAAAAAGACGAAAATAACGCCTTGTTTCGTCATATTGTCAATAGTAACACCTGTGAGAAGTTTAAGTTTGCAATTTTGGAAACTGTGAAGGTCAGTCCTAGAGGTGGCGATATAAAAAGTTTTGTGGGTGAGAAGGAAATTAAATGGCAACTCAAGTTAAATGCAGCATGCTTTCCAGGTCTCAACGAGATGATCCCCACTAAGCCGCTTTTAAGAAACCTTAAAAATTAACATTTGGAAAATATACCTACACAAAGTGGACAGTATATACAACTCAACCATTTTAGGAGGTTGGTAATTGTTTATGGGTGTATAGTATTCATGTATTTTATACATTTACAATATATACAGATACTTGGTTTGTTGGGAAGTGTTTTTTATCACAATGTGTTTTGCACATAGGTTATTTTTAGTACCTATGGCAATTTGAATTTTTTCTGTGCAATATTTTAGAATTTATACTTACAGCAAAGGCATCACAGCAAATGGAATTTTGTATAAATGTAACATTAGTTGTGACTAATGATTAACTTTTCATTGATGCATTATATTATGTACTTGTAACACATTTTATGATTCATTTCCAATACATATTTTTAAGCAAATTAATTTAATTTAATTTATTTCCAGTACTGTATGTACAGACAGTTTTTGTGTACAAAGGGTTACATAGTGCAATGAGTTTGTTCAGACAATTAGACGTTGTCGCTTTAAATGTGAAGGATGAAGTATATCATTGCAAAATTTTGGCGTTTTTTTAACTATTTAAACTGGTGTTTTTAGTATTTTAATTTGTTCTGATGAAGTGTATTGTTATACATGAAAGCGCTTAACCATATTGTGTAAAGGTTCTTTTACAATAAAAACTTGTTTTTTTGGAATTGAAAACAGCGTGGATCGTGGTTTTATCTTTGGGACATTCTGTGCTGGTTACTGGTTGTTCATTGGACCCTTAGATATTTTTTCGGAGAACGTATTTAATAAAACAGGGAAGGTATGACAACATGCAGAAAGAAGAAGTGTAATAGTCAAAGTTGAAATTGAGGCAAAATGTTTTTTGTTATTAAATATAAAATATTTTCTGAAAGGTTAAGTAAATTAGTTAGATATTACTGGGTAATTTTGGAAAAATGTAAACAATGAACCTCCCTGGCTAAGAGTCCACCTCGGATATCATATACAAGAGGCTTAGAGATTTTGTACTGCTGGGGAAGTTCCATTTGCCAGATATAAGGAGAGATAGGGAACCTGTAGTACAAGGTGCTTTTCACTGTAGAAAGAGCAAGTATTGCAAATATATAGTACAAGGTTTTGATGAGATAAATGGAAGGAAGTTTCAAAGGAAAGGGGTTTTTAGATGCGATAGTGAAAGAGTAATTTATGGGTTAAAATGTCCTTGTAATAAGGTATATATAGGGGGAAGTAAAAGAAGTTTTGCAACTTGTTGAAAGAACATCTAAGATATATTATTAAGGGCAAGGAAGAACGTTCAATAGCTTTACATATTTTGGAATATCACAATGGTACTCCTCATGGACTACAGGCTACTATTTTAGAGCAAATTAAAGAATAGGATGTAAAGGACATTAATATTAAAGAAAGCTTTGGAAAAAAGAATCAGTTTTTATTTTAAAGTTTAACACTCTAACCCCAGGGGGGCTTAATAGAGAATGCCATTAAAAGTGTTTTTTTTTTTACTGTGTCTTTTACATGGTTTTACTTTTTATTGATTTAATTGTTTAATTAGATAATGAATTTAACTGATATGTGTATTTAAGGGGAAAATGGGAAAGGAAAGGTATACTCTGTAAAGGCTTAACAGCCGAGGCACTAGAAAAGTGTATTTTGCTGATTTTTAATCTGTTTGTTATTTTAAATAAATTGTGAAAAAGTGTGAAATACTGGCCGGTTATTTTCTCTTTTGGTGAATAATTCCACTTATGCTGTGCTAATGATGCCATAAGAGGGCAGAAACATGCATGCCCGCAGCTAGTGGGGTTTGACTTTATTGGCCTGAGTTTGTTCATAAACAGATTTAAAAAGAAAAAAGTCCTGAACATTCAGAATTGCATGTAGCTGAAACACCTGATGTCCTTAAAGGGTCATTTGCATAGATCCCATGTTGTCTTTAATATAAGGGGTTTAAGGAATCATGCAGTGGAAAGTCCAGCCTTGCTAGATTTTTCGTTTGGTTTTTACTAATTGTTTGTTCTGTGTGATATTTATGCTTGTTTAAAATGATAACTATGTCATTCTAGCACTACAAGTCTATGAGATGACTGTTTTGTATAGTTAATGAGTTTATGTACTGTATTCTCTAAAAGCTGGGACAGACAAGAGCAAGATGTTTAGTATTAAGGCTGTAGAATGAATTGACAGAATTACTGCAAAGTTAATACAGGCTTTCAAAAATATTGTCCTGGATCTCCTGATCTACTTTAAAGACTTGTTGTATTTGTATTTAGAACTTAATGTACTCTTATCCAAAATCTCTGTGAAAAATTTGTTACTGATGGTAAGGTTTGATTTTTTCAGAACTAGTTAATGTTTTAACTTTTTGACATCCTACAAGACCTCAGTAAGAGGAAAAGAGTTTTAACAAGAGTGTGTCACATACAAGGTTGCAATTTATAGTGCAGTATTCTAAAAGAATTGTGTGTTGAGGCATTGAATTGAATGAACATATGCTCTGTCTGTAAGATGTAATGAGATTCTATAAAATTTGACATTAATAGATCTCATTATCTATTGGTAATCAGATTCTATAAAATTATGTGATAATATATCTCATTACCTATTATAAGCATAGTATGAGCTTCCACATGCACTTACTGTGTTCGCTGAGTTCAGTTGAAGTTGTTAGGCACAACCAGTCCATCTGTATGTCAGACCTGGTATTGCAGACTGAAAGCCTGCCTGAAATACCAGCTCTGACATGCAGGTGCAGCTACATGACCTTAGTATCCACCTGTATAGACCTGTAGTTTGGACTTGTGAATATTTGTATGAGACCCAGCACAGTCTACATGCCTGCATAAACCCCATACAGGAAGAGGAATAGGCACAGCCAATATCCTATTGCGAAGTTAAGTATATATTTTTAAATGAAATACTGCAGTAAGCTGTCTGTAAAGGAGTTCAGGGGATGGTATGCACTTCAAACAACAAGGGATATATTCAATCTCAGACATGCTCCCTACAAATGGCCAAAAACTTCTGTTCAAGCCCAAGTGTACATTGAGCTAGTCTGGTTTCTTATTGGGTACTGCCTACAGTGCATAATTCCATATAGGTTCATAGGTAGGTACTAGGCTATCTGCCCAAAGACATTTATAAGCCTAGCCAGAATGTGTTGGCTTTCGCCGCCCCCTTAGATTAGTTCCCTGTGGCTCTGCCCAGCAGAGCCACTGAAGTGATCCCCGAGGTAAACTTTCTGTTTCCCATCCACTCGTCAAGGTTTCTTTTGAAGAGTGTTAGCGAGGAGCTCTGCCTAATGTAGATTGGGATCCTGTTCCAAAGCATGGGAAGTGTCCGGGATAGGAATCTATCCCTCCAGCACGTCCTATTTATTGTTGTGGAGAGGTTTAGATCCCTAGATCATGTGGCTCGAGGGGATAAGGTTTTCTTTAGGTGGAGCATGTCCATCAATTCTGGGTTGGACATGGCCTTGTATGTCAGGCAGAGATCACCTCTGAGTAGGTGGTATGCAACCGAGTACAGCATAGGGCATCTGTCTGAGGCCAGTGATCCTCTTGGTGAGGTACTTCTATGGTCTTTCCAGCTGTTGCAGGTGTCTTGTAAGGTACATCCCAAATTGGGCATTGTACTCTATGATGGGTCAGATGAGTGATGAGTAGAGGGGCACAATGACCTCTTTTGATATGGCTGCAAACCCTTTTGTGATTAGGTGGGCCACGTAGAAGGATTTTCTAACCACTTTGGCAATGTGATTATCAAAGTGAGATTACTATCTACTTGGGTCCCCAGATCCCTTATTACGTCTTCCGTATTTAGGGGACTACCACCTATGTGGTAGTTTGTGGGTACTTTGTTTTTTCCAAAGGGGATGACTATGCACTTTTTGGCATTTAGCTTGAGACCATGATTTTGACACCAGGTATCCGTCTCAGTGAGACCCTTTTGGAGGATGTCTGTGTCAGCCAGAGAGTCAATTATAGCCCCTAGTTTGCAGTTGTCTGTGAACTTGGTCAGCCATAGTCCTCCTGTGCTTGCTTGTACCTCTGAGAAGTATATTCCGAACAGGAGGGGTCCCAGGACCAAGCCCTGGGGAACAACAATTGTAACTGGTTTAGAGTAGGACATAGCTCCCACAACTCTCATCATGTGGGTTCCGTCCGTGAGCCAGTTGGTAACCCATCTTGTGACATAGGGGTTTATGTTCAGGCTGGTGAGCTTGTCTATAATACCAGAATGGGGAATGGTGTTGAAGGCCTTAGCGAGGTCAAGGTAGGCTGTGTGTACCACCTTTCCCTCGTCTATAGCCTTGGTAACTGTCTCAAATAAGTCCACCAGGTTTAGGTGGCGTGATTTGCCCTTAGCAAAGCCAAACTGGGTAGGGTCCAGTGTTTGGAGGTTCCCAATGTCTCTGTTAATGAGTTCCATGATGATGCGCTCCATAGCCTTGCAGACCAAACTAATCAGGCTTATAGGGTGATAGTTCCCATGGTCTGTTGTGGCTCTACCTTTGTGGAGCAGAATAACTGTTGCTGTGCGCCACTCTATGGGTATGTAGCCTATGAAAGAGGCTGAGTTTGAACAGTGTGTTTAGGTGAGGGGTTAGTTCGTCTTTGAGCTCATGTAGGATGCAGCCTGGGACATCGTCTGGTCCCATTGATGCTGTGTTTTTGGTTTTGGAGAGGGCTGTTTTAACCTGAGTGTCTGTGATTTCAGGGACTCTACATTCTTCTGGTATGGTTATGGGCCCTTTTGGGGGTGAGAGGGGGGTGAAGTTTGCACTGAACCTGTCTGCCAGGATGTTGGTGATATCAGCTGGTTCAGTGTATTTTGTGCCATTCTGCACTAACTCTGAGCAGATCTGAGCATTGCCACTTAGATTCTTGACATAGCTAAAGAATGCCTTGTGGTTATCTTTGGAGTCCTTGGCAATTTTTCTTTCAAAGCGCGCCTTAGATGATTTTATGAGGGATCGTACTTTCTTGCTGATACTGATCAGGGATGTCTTCCCTTCTTGGGATTTTACTCTTTTCTGTACTAGTTTCCTCCTTCTATTGTATAGCTTGTTAATGGTAGGAGTCCACCAGACTGGTTTCCTTTTCTTGGAGGAGTGAGTCTTGGTTTTGCTTGGGATGGCACGATCCATGCATTCTTGTAGCTGCCCGTAGAATGCATTAGTAAGGGATTTTGCAGCTTGGACAGTGTTATCCTTCAGCATGGGGGCTTTGAAATTTTCCACCTCGGTCTTAAGTAACGTGCAGTTTGTTTTTGAAAAGTTTTTCACAGTGGTTTTCTTGTCTGGGGGTGGGGGTGAAATATGGATATCCAAAGTGATTTGTTTATGGTCAGATCAAACCAGCAAGGGGTTGGCCTCCAGTGTGCAACACCAGTCGCCCATGTTGGTGATGACCAGGTCCAATATGTTGTCATCTCTGGTGGGAGTGTTGTCCAGTTGAATCAGGGCGTTTGAGTTTATAAATTCTAGGAAAAGTTGGGCAAGGGAGTTAGTACTTGAGTAGTTCTCCCAGTTAATGTTTGGGTTATTGAAATCACCCAGTATTAGGGTGTTTGGTAGGACCTTTATGTTTCCCAGTGTTTCTAGAAACGCGGAATGGAATGGAATATACAGGTGGAGTTTCTGCCTTACCAAAAAGCCTGTTCATTTCAATAAGTTTTGCCAGTTAATTGGTCTCATACATTAGCAATCCTCACCGATGTACAAAGCTGAGTTGTTGTGATAAAGGGAGCCATGATTTATCATTCAGAATTATATATATGGCTCTGCCCACCCCAGGAAGTATACCCTGAAGTCAAGACTGGAAGCGCCCTGTCATTTGGAATCTGGCACAGAGTAATTCCAAAGTTTGCCATGATATTCTATGCCTAAGTACTTTTGGAATTCAGTCCACTGTTGTGCAGTTGTAGTGTGATTTCCGCAACACAGGATAGGTGAAATGCACAGTAACAAATCTGCTGGAAATTTTTTTCATGAGTTTTTTGCACTATTATATGACAAAAGTTGTCAAGAGTTCCATTCTTATACCCTAGAAATGCAATAGTTTATGTTTAAAATTCAGATGCTTATATTTTTAATCAATATGTGACTATTGCACAGTTTTGCAAGGAAACTAAATTTGCACAGCATTGCTCTACATAACAATTTGGCTTTCATTCAGGTGCCATCCTCAGAAAATGAAAAAATGCACACAATATTTTGATTGCTAATAATAATAATACTTAAATGGTAAGGAAATAAGCATCCACACTGAAAATGCTGGATTGATAACAAAGTGCAAGTTTATTCCACTGAAAGCTAATGTTATAGAAGAAAGAGAAGCCAGTTATCAAACTAATTTAGAGTGATTGAAATAAACATTGGTTGGCATGAAAGCTAGTATTTATTTATTTTATTTTACATTTGTTGACTTGGATGTTCCGACTGGATTCATGTCCATTTTCAGCGGATGCCCGGGGAGAAAAGCTCCAAGATAAGCAGTTAAGATTACAGATACAATATATACAGTGGTTACATACTTAACAAGTTATACAAATTCCAAGGTTAGATTAGTATTAGAATTACTAAAAAGATTTTCATATTTTTTATTTCAATCACCTGCATGAAATATTCCATTTCCTGTAGTAGTTTGCATAAGGAATGATTTAAGTGTCTTTAATTTACAAAGGCTTGTCATGTC
This sequence comes from Protopterus annectens, assembly GCF_019279795.1. Taxonomy (NCBI): domain Eukaryota; kingdom Metazoa; phylum Chordata; order Ceratodontiformes; family Protopteridae; genus Protopterus; species Protopterus annectens. Next base: position 957,074,022 of record NC_056731.1, read on the forward strand.
AATAAAAATACAAATGTTTCCTCCAAAGAATGTAGAGTTGCCTGAGTTTTGCAACACATCCCTTGGAATTTTTTAAAGACTTCTAACCTCTAAACATTTTCTTCTAATTAATCTGTGAAACAGAACTTAAACGATCAAAATAAAATAAAAAAAACATTTGCATATGTAAATAGCAGGCAAGTGGTTCCACAACATTACAACATTCAGATGCCATGTATTATCACATTAGGGTATTCGACAAAACTTGTACTCTAGAGCTTCGACTGCCTAAGTTTCAACTCGCCGACTAGCAGAGTTCCTTCACATGAAATCACTGTTGCTGTTGTGCTGGAGCTGATTCTCTTTGTGGGGGAATTTTCCCTTCTTCAAGTTGATGCAACAATGGAGTTGGTATATAGAAGTTTGGGGGGGGGGGCTTGCCCAACAGACAAAAAAGTGTTATTTGGCAAAATATTTTTGGTAAATGCAGTACAGGGATTCCAATCCTCAATATTTTTGCTTTTGTCTGCTGATAGTGAAAACATTGCATTATAGCAAATAACAATTATGGATAATCAATATGATTTAGCTTAAAACAACAATTTACTAAAATGCATTTCATATTTCAACAAAATGTTTTTATACTAAATAATGGATAAAGTTAAATTTTTTGTGATTATCATTCCCCCATCTCCTGAACCTTTGTACATTGAAATGAAAACAGTTGAAGTTAAGCATATAATAGTGTATTTATATGGAAAACAGGATTGTAGCTTTCATACTTGTGTGATATGTTTTCAGTAAAGAAAGATCCTGCAACATAATAATAAATTAATCCTTGAACAGGTGAATCAACGACAAGTTATTCCATTTTGTATCAATATTATTTTATTTGAACAACAGCATTTATTGTTATTTTACTTTTAAAATATTCCCTTTGTGTTTTATTTTAAAAAAAAAAAACATTTTTCAAAATGCAATATTACCAATACATTTCCTAATGTTATCATATAAAAACAATTTGCAGTTTATGAAAGAATGGAAGAAAAAAATAATTATTATTTTTTTGAACAAAAGCAGCAAGACATTGCAAGTTAAGTAAAGTTTGTATGCAGATGATAAGAAAGTAGTTGCAGACCTAGTTTGCAGCTCATTCTTTCTGATTCACAATAAACTATAAGTTCTATCCTTGAAACCAGTGGGTTTAATAAATCTGCTTTATTCAAACACTGCATTCTCTAGGGTCTCACAGTTGCGCATGTTGGAATTAAGTAATGTTTGCTAACAGACTGTCTTGACAAGCATGACCAGAAACTGATACCAGGGATTTTGAAAAGAAAAATAAGAAGCTGCAGTATTTATGAGCTGAAAGCATTACAGTCCAGTTTCCTAAACAGATTATACTCACAGAATATATGAACATGTGTGAAATAATCCTATCTTACCTAAAGATATTCAAACTACTTTCGCTGAAGGCTCACACAACAGCTGCCCAGGGTTCTCAGCAGTTAATAATTACAATGTGCTTGACACCTATGTGCTGCAGGCTTAGCTTTCACAGAATATCTCAAATTCATGGCCTTTCTCTACATCCTCAGGATTGCAGAGGCAGACCAACTTAATGAAGTGATGTGGGACTGGAAATGAGAAGTTAGGCTGTAGCTTTCAGATTAATCACGTTCTACTTGTACGCAACATAGATGATCTCGTAGACAGCATGTTGCTCATACAGATCTAGAAATTAGATGAATAATGTGGTTATGCATCTGTGTTTTATATTTCCAAGTAGCTCTTCGGAAATACTGAATGCCACTTTCTATGTTCAAAGTCAGATACATTTTGCCCACTGTTCAAGATATAGCCCCCATTTTCTATAAAAAAATAAATGTAGATTACATTCTATAACTGATGTGGACATCACATTTTAGCATTATTTATGGCTTAACAAATACACATTGGACATTATGAAGCCTTTTAATCAAGATAATAATTTATACACTTAATATCAGCCAGTAAAATAAATTGTCAGAATGGCATCCCTTAACACAAGCAGAAATATCAGTAGGTATTTTTGGTTATTCAATAGCAAAAGTACTTAGGATGCTGCAACTTAACTGCCCTGAAGGAAAAATGGCATATATTCATTGTTTTTTATTTCATTTTATTTTTACATAACAATAAAAAAAGTAATAATCAGCTATAGTTGCTTTTTTGTGTTCATGTGCTCTTTTCTGACATGGGTGTGTGTGTGTGTGTGTGTGTGTGTGTGTGTGTGTGTGTGCACGTGTGTGTATTTGTGTGTGTGTTTTCATAGGTTTGTAGGTGTATACTAGGCTAAAAACTACTGGGGTGTTTACAAACCTAGCCATGCAGGCCAACTGTATGCCACAAGGTATTGTGCTTTAGAGGTTATTTTAAGAGGTGTATGTTACTTACCGCATGACTTAACAGCGACGTCTGTCTATCAGAGGAATAGGTGTCACACCAGGGGTGAATTTTCAATTTCCCATCCACCGGTCCAGGTTGCACTTGAATAGGATCGGGGAATGGCTCTGCATTACAATGGATGGGGACCCTTTTCCAGAGTATTGGGATTCCCCTGAGATATGCACCTGTCCCTCCAGCATGGCCTGTTTAAGTCACAAACAAAGATTAAATCCTTAGATCTAGTAGTTCTGGTGCTATTCATTTTGCACATATGCAAAATGTCCATCAAAACAGATCAAAGGATGTCTTGCATGCCAGATATAAATCACCTCTCAGTAGTCTGCAGTGAACAGGAGTATAGAGAAAGTACTTGGCGGTACTCTTCTTAGCACATTCGGTTTATTCCCCGCATTCTTTTTGGGAATAACCTCAATGGATGTTCCAGTTGTTGTATGTGTCTGGTCAAGTACAAACAGAAGAGGCATTATGCTTAATTATGTGTCTGATGATGGCTACGTGCAGTGACATGATGATTCCCTGGACCTAGATGCCATGCCCTTCCTTATATGTTGAGTGACTTTGAATGATTTTCTTACATATTTACAAATATATTGGTCAAAAGCCAGGTTACTATCTACATGAATCCCCCAATCCCTGACTAATGTGTCTACTTTTATGGGTAGCTTCCTTGGGTGGACAACTGCCTAAAAGGTACTATTACATATTTCTCGGCATTGAGTTTTAAACCTCTTATCTTTAATTTGCTTAGCCTGCTTTTCTAAGTGTGTTAAATACTTGCAATAACTAAATACCTGATAACTTATAATAAATGGCACTTGGAACTATTGATATCAGTCTTATCCAAACTTTATGTTGGAATGTCAGAGGGTACTGACAGTTGAAAGTGTCCTAACCTTGTAACATAGTAGAATTTACCCTTATGCTTGAAAGATTTGTGGTTTATATTACTTCTCTTCTGTGCAGCAGATAAAGCCATTAAAAGTGGGTTGTGGAATTCAAAATGAGAATTTGAAGAATGTGTGGTAAGGTTATTAACTGTTCTTATTACGTAAAGGCAGATTTTTTTTAACAGTGCAGTCACATGATATAGCTCTTTCAGTGTTTACTAATATTTTACACCTTCCCAATCACTCAGTTTGATCAAATCTGTTCCAAGATATTAATACACACATCACAGTATAAAATTTTATTTATTTATTTTACATTTGTTGACCGGGCTGGTCCAATTGGATATATGCCCATTTTCAGTGGAGGCCCGGGGAGAAAAGCTCCACATTTCAGAGTAGTATTTACAATACATAGGTACATTGCAAAGTTTTATCTATTATAACAGTTCCTTGCCTTTTGTCATATGAGTTTAATGATTCCTATTACAAGACAGCTAAGGATGTAGATACAAACATGTGTAAAATATGTGGACAGTAAGCACACTGTTAATCAGTACAGTTATACATTAAAATGTTTAAAACTATGTAAGCAAAAGGGCACTATTAAACAGTAAAGTCACACACACACATTATTTCTTAGCATAAGATTAATTATTAAATATTACTCTATTGATTAGTATAGTCACAAGCACACTATTGTTAATAAAAGATTAAGTAGCTCAAGCTGGTATGTGGATCAGTGTGAGGATACAAGTGTGATATTTAGTCTGGGTTAGTACAGGGGCATAACCAGTGAGATTTAAGATATGTTTTAAGTTTAGTTTTGAATAGGGGAGCTGAAGATAGGGAGGTTAGGTGATCTGGAAGGGTGTTCCAGGTTTTACCCACTGTGTTAGAGAACAGTGAATCTCCGGACAGATTGCTGGTTTTATTTATTTGAACTAGTAAATTGTTTGATGAACACAGGGACTTTAGGTTATTGTAGGGTGTGATTAGGTTAGTGAGTATTGGAGTATTTGAAGGTTGATACAGTATTTTTTGGGCCACTATTAGTTGGTTCAGTAGAATTAGATTTGCCAGTTCTAACCAGCCAAGTTGATTAAGATTGTTGCAATGATGGGTTCTGTAGGTTGACCCAGTTGCAAATCTTGCAATATTATTGTAGTAGATGGCAAGCTTGTTCATATTGCTCTTACTAAGTTTAGTATAGATAGGGGATGCATATAGAAGGGTTGAAATTAAGTGGGTATGGGCGATAGTGGCCCTGGCTAGAGGGGTCAGAAAGGGTTTGATTCTATAGAGGGATCCTAGTTTTTTGTTAACTGTTTTTATAATATTGTTGACATGGGACTCAAAGGTAAGGTTATTGTCAATAAGTTCCCCAAATAGTTTTGTGGTAGAATCAGGAGATATGACAGTACCATTAGTAGATGTAACATTGAAGTTCAGTGGGGAGGTTCTCTGGGTGGGAGTGAATAATAGCATTTTTGTTTTTTTTAGGGGGTCGGAATGAGACATTGGTGAAGGAGCCATTTCTCTACTGTGTTAAACACATTTTGGGTTAGGGACTGTAATTGTGGTGGTTAGGTGGCTGAGCATATGAATGTGGAATCATCCAAGTATTGAATACAGGTGGCTTGAGGTATTACATAATGTAGGTCATTTGTAAAGATAGAGAAGAGGAGAGGACCGAGTATGGAGCTTTGAGGGACTCCAAGGGTAATTGGGAGGTGGGAAGACAGGCTATTCTGCCATAGTACGGCTTGTTGCCTGTTATTTAGGTAGGAGTAGAACCACTGTATTGCAAGTGGAGCTAGTGACACGTTTTTGAGTAAGTTTATAAAAATCTGGTGGTTGACCATATCAAAGGCTTTTGACAGATTGATAAAGAGAGCTGAGTATAGAGTGTTATTATTACGATTTGTATTGACACAGTCGGTGAAGGATAAGAGAGCAGAGGTGGTGCTGTGAAAGGATCTGAAGCTATGTTGGCAGGTAGCTAGTAAGTTGTTTTCTAGTAGGTGGTTTAATAGCTGCTTATGAATGCACCTCTCCATGATTTTAGCCAGCGGGGATAATATGGCTATGGGCCTGTAGTTAGATAGATCTTTGGAGTTGCCACCTTTGTGCAGGGGGATAATATCTGACATTTTCCAGAGTAATGGGATGGTTCCTTCAGAAATAGTTTGTTGATGAGGATAGATATGGGGTAGGCTATAGCTTTAGCATCTTTTTGCAGGTATTCTGCAGGTAGTAAGTCTGTGGTGAAAGTGGTGGGTTTAAGTTTCTGAATAAGGGTGCAGACAAGGGATGTAGGGACAGGTTGAAATTGAAATGAGGGGGTTGTTAGTGTTATAGGAGGAAGTAGATATTGTGTCAGGGGATAGCTGATTGGCAAGAGTTTGAATGATCTCTGTGAAGAAAGCATTGAAGGAATTGGCAATTTGGTTGGGGCTGTTGTGTTCAGAGCCTGAGGGGTTAGGTGTGACTGAGCGACCTAGGTGTAACAGTTTATTGAGACCAGACCAGAATTTTTGAGGTTTATTTTGGTGGGTTTGTTGTAGGTGACAGTAAAAGTTTCTTTTGTCTGACAGAATGGCTTTTTTGGTTTCATTTCTTAACTGTCTGAACTTTAATTGATCTGTAGGGCATTTAGTATTCTGCCAGGTGGTCCAGAGTTTGTTTCTTTGGAGGATTTTTTGTTTGGTAGTTTTGGAGAGCCAGGGAACTGGTTTAGATCTACATCTAATTTTTCGAGTTGGGGCATGATAGTTGAGGGTGGTCAAGAATTTGGTATTAAAGTATTTGACTGCTTCATCTAGTAATAGGTGTTTCAAGGGTATCCAGTCACAAGCTATGAGTTCTTGTTGAAAGCTAACGAGATTATAATTTTTATTGGACCTTAAAAGCATGGTGCATGAGATTTCATTTGAGTATGCTACATGATTTCAAGTACCATTTACTCTAGGCTTGTGTGTTTGCTGTTGATACTCTTACTAATCTATCCCCTGACTGTTGTGCAGATGGTAGGCAGTAGTACTACACTGTTAACTGCACAGACATACTGCAAAACTCTATTCAGAAGGGTAGCCATAAACAGTTGTCTCACGATCTGCATGAAAACTCAACTGTCTTTCTATGTAATGTTTATGACAGGCAGTAGTAGTAAATTGTAAACTGAATAACAATCCTGCAAATCTTCATATCAGATGGGTAACCTAAACAGTTGCTCCAAGATAGACCAACAAGCTGAACTGCCTGTTGGTCTAGGTAATGTTTTTAAGATAGCTAGTTATACTAAATTGTTAACTAAATAGACATCATGCAGAGTTCCTATTACAAGTGCAGTCATAAATGGATGTCCAATTATCAGTAACAACTTTACACCCAAAACATTTATTTAAAATCTGGAAAATTGTGAATCCCTTACTCCCCCAATTATCTCTAAAGATCATTTTCTGAAAGTGCTACCCATGCCCAAAAATACTTTCTCCATGAGGCATGATAATGTAACTAGTTGCTTACTTAGCTGCTTTAAACATGCCCTTGCAGATGGGCTCCTCAAACTGTTTAACTTAAATCTAGATTTTGATTTTGTCCCTGGTGTTACACAGCTGTGTTGACCTCCTGCCATACGAGTGGCTTTGCAATTGATCTGGGTAATTACAGACCTATCAGCCTTATGTTCCACATCTGCAAAGCCATGGGATGTCATATAACTGACCTCATAAACTGTGACATCATTATTCTTGTTAGACTTCACCTGTCTCTTTAATCTGCTAAATTTCTTCAAAAAGGTTGCATAAGCTGTAGATAGTGGCTATGCAGTGCATGTGCTATTTATTGACTTGGCTAAAGCCTTTGAAACCATTCCCCATGCTGGCATCATACAAAGTGAAATTCCTTAAAACTGACCCATATGTGGTAAGATGGATAGCAAACTGTCTGAAAGACAAAACCCATGCAGTGTAAGTTCCACTGCTTCATCATTACGTATGCAATTGACCAGCAGTGTCCTTGTGGCTCAGTGGTGGGAGCTTTTCTTTCTGGTATTTACTTCTCTGATCTCCAGGCACTGAGCTGACATCTCTGGCTAACAAGTTTGCAGACAAGACAGTTGCAAACTGGAGGTTGTTGTTAAATTTTCCTATGCCACCCAAATCCACCATAATAAATTCACTCTGGTAACCTCTCTGAGTACAAAACCAGACAAAAACTAAATGGCAAAAGTGTAGAATTGTAATTTTTGGCTTATTAACCCTTCATATCATTGTACTGTCTAAAGAATACTCCTCAACAAAATTAAAATGTAGTTAAGGATCTAAAAGCATGGGTTGATAGCTTGCTCCCTTTTGACCATCATGTGACAATGGTTGTCAGGAAATCTTTTTATTTAGCCCCGCTAACTGTCAAAGGAATATCAACAAAGTCTTAAAAAGTAATAACTCCCTTCTACTCAGCATTCATCAGACTAATTACTGAGTGCAATGCCCCCTTTGGGATGTATCTCACTAAACATATCAAACAATTAGAAAGACATCAAACGTACTATAGAATCAAGACTGTAATATACATTTTGTAAATTGTATTTGCTCACTCTATTGTTAAAATATTATGTTAACTGTACACTAAATTGTTACTTTTTTACTCTAATGGAGCTTTTCTCCCCAGGTCACTGCTGAAAAAGGGCTTTCTGCCCAGCCAGACTAACCTGGTCAACAAATGTAAAATAAAATAAATAAATAAAAGCTTCTAACCAAAAAGATCACAGTCCCAAAACAGAGAGGTATCCCAGACTGGCTGGAAGTTCTAGCCCTTTATTCAGCTTTCTACAGATTTTTGAGGCGAGATATCTGTGTCTCTTACCATGACATTAGAGAAAACAGTTACCTTGGACCTCTTGTTTTCCTAGAAAAACAGTATCTCCAACAATAGTAGAATAAGAGACATTATTTTTCACCAACAGATAAATAAAGCATGTTGGAAGGATATCTTTATAACCAAACATCTCTCAAATTTCTGGAATAAACTCACCTAGCATGTTAAGTAATGCAACTCACTATCTTCCTTTAATCATGAACTGGATGACTGAATGGGTATCCACAAATTTATTCCATGTTTGGCATGTCCCTTGTGGAGAAAGGAGGTGCCACAAGATGGAGGATGATGGCAAGGTGAGAATGGTCATGAGACTTACTGATCCTGGAATATCCTTCAGTCTAGGAATTTATGAAATATTGTTGCATTTGGCCAACACACAATCCACTCAGCTTACAATATAAAAACAACATGGTTCCAGATGTTGACATTGAGAAGGACCTTGGAAATTGGATAGATAACTCCATCTCCTTTGGCCATCATGATGCAGCCATGGTCAGGAAATCTTTCTATCTGGTACAGCTTTTTGCAAAGGTTATTTCTTCTAGGTCCAAAGAATGTTTGTCCTTATATTAAACATATCAAGTGGTTAGAGAAACCCCACAGTTTTTGACCAAAAAAAAAAAATCATAGGACTAAAAGACCTCAACCCTTAAGAGAGGCCAGAGGTTTTGTCAATGTATTTAATGTCATGCAGACCCCTTAATGGCAACCTGTGCCTTCCTTCCTGGATCATTTGGTTTCAGCAGTCCAAATCTGCTTATTTCCCAAGAAATCAACCAGTCCTGTAAACACTAGAACCAGAGATATGATCCTGTTTCAGCAAATAAACAGATGATGGTGGCGGGACTGATTTGTCACAGAGAGCATAACCCTTCTTTAGGATAAACTTCTTTTATAGATAAACCAATTTTATATACTGTCTTCCTTTAAGAAGTTATTAGACAATTGAGGGGTATTCATAAATTTCCCTCCAGAGTGACTGGCCTATCTCTCCATGAAAAAGGAAGTCAGGTATATAGATGGGCACTGGTGATGTGTAAATTGCCACATGGCCCACTTTCCTTGTATATTCTATAATTGTAGGATTCTATTACAATTGTTCTAGGGTAAAATGTAGAATGTAATGTGCTACGAATGTGAGGTTAGTAAACTTAGGCATAGCTATTAAAGGGGGGAGTTAATCAGTTTTGTAAATGTTTAAAAATATGTTAGCAGATAAATGTAATTTATTTGTGGATGAACAAAGTATATTTGTATTATGAATGGTTATCAGACAAGTACTACATATCATAGATTTGAACAAATTGCAGTACATAATTTAAGGTACAGTATTGACAAAGACTATTTAGTCTGTTCCACAGTGATATAACTACAAGGGTAA